>NW_013667001.1:267204-278488 GCF_000517525.1 Limulus polyphemus | reverse complement strand
GTATATATATATATATATATATATATATATAGCCGATGGTGTAGCCACTATATATATAGTCACACACATACACACATGAGTGTAGTAGCCGATGGTGTAGCCACTATAATCACAAAGACATATTAGTTAATTCCAAATTAGTAACAGAATACATCGCACCCTAAAATGAAGACTCGATTATACGTTTCTCACCCTAAGTGTCGAAAACGTTGACACTGACCTATGCGTCTCACGCCCAGAGGCGTCGCCAGGTGCTTAATTAAAAGATTCGAGACTCGGGTCCGCATAGGCACGAGATTTTCATATGATATCGGTCACGGGTTTCTATGCTGATTTTTCATAACATCAAGTGGGGATTCGCGGTATTGTCAACTAGAATCGGGGCACGAGCCCCATGTGCCAGTACCTGGCGACACTTCTGCTCATATCCTTAATGCCATAAACATTGAGACTGACTTATGAGTCACTTGAAGATTTAATGATTCAAGAACTTGGCTGAAATTATCCTCTTTACTCAGATTATTTCTTGCATATTTTCTTCAAATGTGATAACATCAACGAAATATCATTCAGACGAGATCATTTCCGTGATCACCTGAGATAAACAGATAAGTGGGAACCTTAACTTCTTTGTTTCTATATACTTTATCACCAAATTGCACTGATTATCCGACTTGTCAGTATTTGCACTAAGAGACATAAAATACTAAACTGTAATCGAACATCTTCTCTTGATTTAGGTTTTTACTTATTGTACTTTCGAATTGTAAGCAAACAATTCAAAGATAAGTTTTGTTTTGTTCAATTTATTAAGCATTTTGATACTTTTTTTATCACCTAAACCATGTACTTTTCATAACATATTTACATAAATAATAATAATGCCTTGTAATGTTTAATGTTTAACCGAATAATAATTTTGAATGTTATTATTGTTGTAAACTACTTTTTTCAGCCTCCCTTGTGTAATCAGCTTGTCAAATGTCCAGTCATATTACAAACGGTACGCGAATATGTTTTTGTTGAAACTTACCTATCAAACCTGCTAAACTTGATCTTGAGCAAATGCTGGAAACGCTGCTTAAATAAATATTCTTTAAAACTATAAGTCGATGTCAAAACCATTAAAACATTTTTTTTTTTATGAAAGCCTTAAGTTCTCAACGTCACGCAGATTCTTCTAGTAAACGGTGTTCTGTATTCTAGAATACATTTATACAGTTCTGATGAAATCTAGAGTGTATTGATACAATTGCATCCAAGTCTGCAGTACATTGGCCAGTATTTTACTGCAATATACAGTGTACTAGCTTGTGTTACGTTGAAGCCTGGAATCCACAAGACAGAACTGTGCTGTACTATTGTATTTGTTGGAGTTTTAATCTAAGTCTAATGTGGACTATACCCCGACTTTAAACGCTAAAATGCACTAAATGGTATTCTGCTTAAGCTTAAAGTCTAGTAGTCATATTCTGCCAAAGCTTAGCTCTACTGAAGTCTGAAGCCTACGAGCTAGGATCTTGCTGAAGTGGAGGGACTATTAGATTGGGTTTAGATGAGGGTTAACATCCGACAAGGGGGTCTACTGATTTTACACTTACTTGAACTTCCAGTTTTCTGTAGGCTCTGTGATACTGTATAACGTTGTCCCATACCACGGAATGTAGCTTCGAGAATTTAATCAATTTTAATTTATAAACAATTTATACATATTAGTTTTGAATATTAACAAAAATGTTTTCCTGTAAAGGAGACATGCACGTTTTATACTCTTATAGTAGAGCAAATCTTAACTGTAGAAGTATGAGAAAGTTCGACAATTTTACAATAACCATCTTATTGGCACTTTCATGGAGATTTGAAATTCTTCAATTGTAGTAAACTACAAATGTAAAGTCATCCCAGTTTTACAAACCTTTTTCGACTGTATGGTAAATGAAAATTTTATACATCATTCATAAATACTAAACCAAAGACAGTAAGTAGTTTTACAAGACTGCATCATACATCTTTTATCATGATAACCCACATTTCTATGATACTGTTAAAAATACTCCTGTTATCTGAAAAAAAACAAAAAACATAGGTTTTACAAGCAAACACTTGATCTTTAGTCATCAAATAAACATTGAACACAGAATTTGGTAGCATGAATAATATATCATTAAGTTGATATTAATTATAATTAATATTATATTACTGTAAACACCCAAAGTAGGCTAATTATTTACCGAGTATTCATAAAACGTTTCGACCCTCTATATCAACACAAGGTAAATATTCGATAGTCACGGGATCATAATTCATATTTGGCTAGTCAGTCAACATTTCAATTTTAACACACTCGACACAAATAATTCCTTTCCCTTTCATAAATTCGGTATTTTCTTTTGTTATAAGAAGCCATAGCTTCTAGGTTTACTTAGCTGCTAAGACAAGATGAACATGAAAATATCTTACCTTTCTCGTGTATTAACCGTAGACTAGTATCACCATAACGTTGGAAAATATCATCAAGGAAGTCATTCACAGATTCACCAACATCAATACAGTCACCTAGTGAGAGTTTTGTTAATTAATTGGTTTAAAAGGTTGATGCCAAAAGTGATTGATTTCCTTTCAACAAACGTAAAAATATGATCACTAGTCGATACTACACAGCAACATTATTTATTAGCCGATATCACATGTTATGAACTATTTTCCGTAACGACCTTAATCCCAATTAGTTCAGGGTCGGCCGGTAATTTTCGAAGACAAGAATTTTTACATCTGGGTGGCCGGCCCAGACGGCAACCATATATGACGAGTATATTCGGTGACGAGAATTCAAACTCGTGCCCTTCAACTTACGAATCGAACGCCCTAACCATTAGGCCATGCCAGGTACGTATCACATATTATAAATGATCATTAATTATTGTTATCGCAAACCAAAAATGGTTAGCTGTCACTACCGTTGAAATAATAAATATCTGTTGCAAAGTCAAATAAACACATCATCTTCACAAAAACTGTTTCTGTAGTAACTTCTATTACAAACGAACACTTTTTTGTTTGCCTCAATCATACCACTGAATGATAATTACCTGCTATAAAAAAAAATCACGTTAGTGGAAACTATTATATGAAAACAGTGGTAATTTCCTTCTGGCACCAATAACAATGATTTACTGTTATCATGAATAAATTATAAAGGCAGAGATCAATCTTATGCGAAAAATGACTATTTGCTGTGATCAGTTTTAATCACTTGCATCTGCAGAATAACAAATTTTGTACATCACTGACAGCGACCTCTTCCTGTTCAGGTACTATCTGTATTTAATTTCTGCTATCAACAATGGTAACTTATATAACGCAAAACTAGAGTAATTATTTGTTACTTTCAGTATAAACATATATACTGTGTGACATTACACATTACGTGTGGCTAGTTTCTTCCATTTCGTAACAACAATAAGAAATTACTGCTGTTGCACAACAAACGTGAAACTACCAAACAGTGTGATATTACACATAATGTGTGGCTAGTTTCTAATGTTTCGTAACAACAGTAAGAATTTACTGTTGTTGCCCACCCACAAACGTTGAAAGTTCAACTATCACACAGCTTAAATTTAAATAAACGTGACTAATTTGTTGAACTTTGTGCTAATAATGTAAAATGGCTGTTGCTGCAGACCAGAAATGTTTAACTGTTGCCATTATACATACATCAACAATAATTACTTCTTTTTTTTCGAACACAAATACAGGTTTCTAGTAAGAAAGGTGCTCTATATGTTACAAGCTGCTGCCGACAATGGATCTGGTTAAAACCATTATCAGTTTAATTTTAACGTAATATTAACACCTGCTAAACAATCAATGGATCGTGTTTTGCCAGCTTAGGCGTTATACACAACGAAACTTTGTGGCTTATAAACAACTGATGTAAACAGTTTTCCAAGCGAGACTTTGTATGTTGTAATCCAGCCGGCTTGATGAAATACACTTATACACCCTTCTTACAGGAAACCTGTACTTGACCAGAGAAACGTAGTGAAAATTTGTAGTTATATTGTAACATGACCCTAGACCAGGAAACTAATAATGGTTCGTCAGCATAGGCATTATATATCATAGTTTCCTTAATACATGTTTGTTCATACTTGTTTGTTTCTTGTTGATGTTGTTTTATTTCTTGTTACACCCTGTTATGAAACACCAATAACGATCACTTTATGCTACTATGTCCCAGATATTTCATACTGCCGGTCAAATGCAGTGATTAATAGCACTTTCGTCATGAAAACTGCAACTGTTTCTGGTTTTGTGTCTCGCCATGCGTGACTCTGCATTATGCCTTCCACTTAATATAAGCTGATTTGCTTATATCAGCGTTAGCTATCACTTAACATTAGGTTCTACCTTTAATCATCAACAAGTCACTGTCCTAACAAATACCAGTGGCTACTTTATCAGTTTTATTTAGCATCCACTAACAATGATATCTCAGACCTACAAGAGTCTTCGTCCGCTATCGCATTCAAAGTGTAACCAACTTAGCAACGATCACAAAATAAAATAATGTTTCCTAATCTCACACGCTAACAATGGTTATTTACAACTGAACAATAAATCAGTAGATAACAACTCGTTGATTTCTGCTCTGAGACAGAAGACATGGCAGTAATCAGCAGAAAGTTTCATCTCTTAGGAACCTACGTTTGTGAGATAAATAGTTTAGCTGCTACAGGCACAGTCTACCACGCAAGATTTGGAATTTAACAAATGACATCAAGTGCAGTAACTTGTAACAGAGAAAAAAAAACTAATGTGAAAAACGATTTTCACATATTTCTTGTTTTAAATTCATATTGAGGTAATTGAAAATGTAAAAAAATAAAAATATTTTCAGTCAAATGTGATTTAAAAACAAATTGAAAGTGGTCATTTTTTTCTCTCTCAAATACCAAAAACATCAAATCATATTTATTACATACCAATAACGTTATCTAAAAGCTATTAAAATACTAATAATAACATTTCTATTTCACCTGGTCACAACATCCCTTATCAGTTACCACAACAATGTGACCACTTGCTACCCTTGACACCAACATTGACCTTTGAACCTATCACAGACCAATAATAATCACTAAAAGTCCTCATAAGACAACATTAACTTTCAATTTGTATGGCGATTAACACATTCGCTGGCAAGTTCTATTCTGTTAACATAGTAAATATGAAGAAAAACATAATAATAACAATATTGAACATTCTTTGAGCAATGAATTCCTAACCGGCCCTCATCAGGCAAGTTAGATTGCAATATTCAAAGATTTTGTGAAATTATATCAATATAACTTGCTAAATGGATATTAAGTTGCATGGTGCCCAGCTGGTTGCAGATTTCCTGTATCACTCGCTCGAGTGTACAAAACTTATTCATTATTTTGAATTATCAGAAATGAATAAACATTTCTCCTATTTCGGGTTTCCTTCAGACAAACAACTTAACTTTGATGATCACACAATGATTAGAATCAGTGATAGCATTAAGAATGGGGTAAAACAGGACCAGTGATATTGCGTAAAATTTCTCGTTTTAGGGTTGACTGTTATTAGTCTAAGTATCCTTACCTTCAATCATGTGTTTTATTAAAACTCCGGAAAGGTCTTCCAGCCTATTTACATCCAGTCCTTCCTCAATGCTATTTGGAGTACCAATTTCTTCCAGCAAGGTTTCCGCGCTAAAGCACTGGTGAAAATAAATGTTTTTTAGTATGCTCAAAACAAATAGGTGTCATCATTTTAAGTACAATAAGCGTTTTTTTGTGTTTTAAGTTGAATATCTGAAAGGCCATTTTAGTCTAGGAAAAACAAAATCACCAATGGTAAGAAATGAACTTAAAACAAACAACACTTTTCTAATGAAATAAGTAAAACAATTAGGAAACATTGTTATTAGTTGTATCACCAGAGACAAAACATACAAACAATATAAACAACGAATTATTAATGTTTGGTATATCATGTATATAATACCACCGGGAAAAAAACAGAAAATTACATTCAGTTACATAAAACATAGGCGCAATACTTGTTGTTGTCATTTTTTGTTAGTGTACAGTTATACGAAGTTTAATTCCAGTCTCTATTCTCTAGGAATGTTTAGTTTAGATGCAGCATGTTGTTAAAAACTTGTAGAAAAAAGAATATAATACTTTCAAACATAAAACTGTGACTAGAGTACAATAGTTAAATGTAATAGGATAATAGGCAATATCAAATTAGTGGCGAGTAAGTTTCAAATAAGCAATTTTCAACAAATTATTTCAGAACTTCACATTTTTTAGTCCAGTTCGGCCCCCCAGTAGCACAGCGGTATGTCTGCGGACTTACAACACTAGAATCCGGGTTTCGATACCCGTGGTGGGCAGAGCACAGATAGCCCATTGTGTAGCTTTGTGTTTAATTACAAACAATACAATAATACATCCAGTTCGAGCACATATGAGTTCATTTGTGCCAAAACCTAAACTAGATAAATAGCTTCATGAACTTAATAACTATTCCCACGTCAAATTTGTTTGTTTTTCGTTTCCTTGGCTGTACCTGGTACGTATATAGTTCTTCAATCAGAATACATCTGCAACGTTCTGTTGACACGTTCCAAATACATATGTAAATATGAATACTGATATTAAATCAACAAACATTCTGATGACATCAAGCATCTTGTTTCTAGTATAAAGAATGTCATCTCGACGAATATTAAATTTAACCTCGCATAGTTAGCAGTACATTAATGATGAGGTTATATCGACTATTACAGAACTGTTAAAAAGTTACGCCATCACACGTAAAGTTGTAAAACGTACCATCACAAAAGTTCCATGCGTTGTCCACTGACTAAACAAACAACAAAACGCAGGTCCACACAATGAACTAATCGCAATATTTTAGCAGATGAGACGACATATTCAGAAAACTCTCAATATTACTGCCAAATCCAGACTCGTTCGTCTAAAGTGACCAGTGAGTACTATACTTCCTTGTTCCACGTGATGGCTTACCCTTAAGATTGTGATGATTGGCATAGGAGCTATAGTCTGTCTATAGACTTCAGCGACATCCAGTTTCCTGCATTACAGTTAACCGTACTTTATAAGAATTATTTGTATATGTTAATTAGATTAATACAGTAATTAGTGTGCAGTAGTGGATACGAACTGTGAAGCCACAAGCGACATGATTAGCACCTACATATCTAGTTCATGGTGTATTCCCGGTCATTGAACAACAAGTTTATCACTGACAGCCATTTCAGTAAAGGATATTCGAAGAGTGATATTGCTACATGGTATAGAGCCAAAGGATATAGTATTACAAACAAGGGAAATTCCATTTTTCTCCATGGAAGTGGGAAAATTTGCACAACCTAACTCCAGAACAACTTCTCCATCTTTTAAATGAAAGTTACAGTCACGGAAGAAATCCTTCTAATCCAACAAAGGCATGGAAATTAAGCTGAATATGTCTTCTGGTACCATTAGCAAGAAGTGAACAAGAATGCGAAGCTTAATAAGACGCATACCCCAAAAGTTCACAATTTCCAAGCCACACCTTGAAAACAACGACTGTATTCACACGAATAAGCTGGAATTACAACAGCACAATTGAACCAAATAATCATCAAGTCTTCCAGTTCTACTTCAACAAACTTTGTGCTTTCGATCTGCTTAAACATGGTCGTGGGAGTTCAGGTCCACTTTCAGGAGGGTTTGTGGAAAGTTTGTCAAAATGTGTGGTCCAATAATGACCATGCCATCCTTCGCAGAGGCTTATTACGATAGACATTGAAGTATTGGACAACACTGCTGATAACAGACATCAGACTGAGCACAGTCAACAGTGGAACCTATTTTTTTTATAAAGTGTAATTAACAGTCAATAGAGAGTGTGCTACCCCACAGTCTTGTACTCTAATTAAAGACATGGACGATGAATTAAATACCAAATATGTGGATTCGCTTACAACAAATCTAGAGGTTTGCGTCTACGAGAAGTAATTTTTTGAAATGCTTAGACAATTAGAACATCAATGTTACTAACAATAATTAATTTGATTAGGCAGCGAGCTAATTTTCTGGTAACATATTCAATTGGCCGACTATGACATGCAGCTTTCGACTTTTAAAAGCCCAACGGAATAGTGCATGATGAAATTCAGATAAATATTCAGTGGGGTAGGGGGGAGGAGTATGGTCCATTACTAATTTAAGGTCTTCTGTTCACATTCTTTAATAAGTGTACTGAAATTAGAATTAGTTTTGCATGTAGTAGATGTCTGAGAGTAGAACAATGACAATGCATTATTGTTCGTATTAAGTTAATGGTTGCATAACGAAACAGATGCAAATAGTAGACACAATGTAACCAGTGCATCAATACAAAACAAAGGCCAAAATGTGGCCATCTTTCTATTCTGAATTTAAAAGATCTTCTTTGTACTTCATTTTTTTATGCCTGCACACGTCCAGCTCCATATTGTTACTGGTGTAAACTTCACAAAAGTTTATTTTCAAAATCCAATTGTTCCAAAACTCAACCAAAACTACCTTTTTTTTTTATTAGCATTTTACCTAAGTGAGGATTTTTCTTTTTTTTTGCCACTTATACTCTGGAACAGATAAGCAACTTTTTTAGAGATTATGTGAGCTGATAATGACATTAATGTTTTACACAAGTTCGTACTTCTTTTTTTCTTTTTTCTTTAATCAACAAAGGGAGTTGACCTACAAAATCAATGGCGAGTTATTATACAATAGATTCTCTGTATACCATAAAAAGATTATTAGACTTTCACCGGCATTTTAACTGCAGAAACAGATAAAGAACACTTGTTGCGCCAGATAAAAGGCTAAATAAGAATTGCAGAAACTTTCAGCTTGCAATAAATTACGCCTTACGATGGCAGGCCAAGTGATTATTAAAACGTTATCATAAACAGAGCATGACAGAGACTTTCCTGAGCTGACTAAGTAAAAACACATAACTCTTGGATAAAAGTTACTCCTTTCTTATTAAAATGATGTTAAACGGATCAAATAAACCTTAAATCCCAAGAAACGAGAGTTAAATTTATAAACAGAAATAGTAAACTGTAATTACAGCTTTCACAAAATCTACAGAATTAAACTGTTCAGTAATTATTTTCTCTGGTGCAAGTTAAAACAACGTTAAAATCCAGGGCTCGATTCTTCGTAGTGGACAGAACGCAGATATTCCATTGTGTAGTTTTGCGCTAAGAAAGCAGCAACAACGTAATTACACAAAGACCGAAACTCTAATTACAATATGAAAGTGTAGATGACGCATATATTTAGTTTTTAAAGATTTCGTTTGTTTCAGATTTTCACGCAAAGTTAAACAAGAGCTATTTGCGAATAGCCGTCCCTTATTTTAAACTGACGGCCTGGTGGTTAGGGTCGCAGATTCGAATCCCGTCACTGAGCATGCTTGCCCTTTCAACCGTAAGGGCGTTATAATGTGACGGACAATCCCACTTTTCGTCAGTGAAGAGTAGCTCTAGAGTTAGCGATGGGTAGTGTTGACTAGCTGGCTTCCCTCTAGTCTATCACTTGAAAATTCGAAAATTGAATTGCGAAATTCAACAAACAAAACAAACATTTTGAACTGATGGACTCGATGGAATGCATCTAATCAACAACACCCAGTGCCAAGTCTTAGGCCCATCTTATCTGACCGAATAGTAGGACTTGACTGTAATTCTTAGAGCACACCCACTTGCCTAGTGCCGAGCGCGTTTTGGAGGAAACGTAACGCGAAGCAAGAATCCTTGGTTTTATACTTCGGACACGCTAACCATTAGGCCACGCTCTGAAGTATTCATTTTCTCTTCTTATTGCAAGGCATCATTTTAAGGAAAAGTAAAAGAAAAAACAAATTGTTGTACCTTTCTTGTTGTTTGTTCTTATAATGTTACAGGTTCGTAATCATTCAAGTATTCCAAGTTACCTCATGGTAAACCTTGATAGTCCAACATTAGTTTTGCAATGTCCAAAATATTTGGTAGCAAACAGACAGAAAAGGCCAAGAAAATACCTCATGGAGTCGTAAACATAAAACTGGCAGTGGAATAACAAGTAGGGGACACCCTCCCACACTTTTCAATATGTCCTAATAGAAATGTCTCAAAATTACTACCAGGAAAAGCAGGAGAATGCAAAAAATTTAATCAGGAACCAAAGAACTTCCAGGGCCCTAAGGCAAATCCCGAACCCCGGCGGTAATGCGTGCGCCTGTGTCGCGCATTCCCTTGCTTTGCTCGGTCAAATAAACTTTGCTCCCCTTCCCCCAAACAAACAAACAAACACACACACACACACACACACATACACGTTTAAATAATTTGCCTCCTACACCCCTGACTGAGATAAGACAGAAAAGTCAATTTGAAATACGTAAAATTGTTGTATACTAAAAGAAGTAAAAGAACAGCGAAGAAACGTGAAATACTTGCAGTAGTGTTATACTTGAGTTAGAAAACTTATTGTTCGCACATCTTGGGGTATTGTACAGTAGTGTTATACTTGAGTTAGAAAACTTGTTGTTCTCACATCTTGGGGTATTGTACCGTAGTGTCATACTTGAGTTACAAAACTTATTGTTCTCACATCTTGTGGTATTGTACCGTAGTGTTATACTTGAGTTAGAAAACTTATTGTTCGCACATCTTGTGGTATTGTACCGTAGTGTTATACTTGAGTTAGAAAACTTATTGTTCTCAAATCTTGGGGTATTGTACCGTAGTGTTATACTTGAGTTAGAAAACTTATTGTTCTCACATCTTGGGGTATTCTACCATAGTGTTATACTTCAGTTAGAAAACTTGTTCGTACATCTTGGGATATTGTATAGTAGTGTTATACTTAAGTTAGAAAACTTGTTCGTACATCTTGGGGTATTGTACAGTACTAAGGATTGAGTCAATTCAAAAATATCATGTATATCACCACAATTCCAAGTCTTATTTCAGGGTTGAACAACGAGCGAACTTTTACAGAGTCATGGATATTCCACGAAACTGGTTTTACGCAGGGAAACAGGTTTGAACATTATTTCTTTAAACAGAAGCTGATTAAAAAAGGTAGTAGCACCTGAAAAATTACTAATTTCATATGTCTTGGATTTTATGTTTTGACATTTTGTGTGTGTGTGTGTGTGTGTGTGTGTGTGTGTGTGTGTGTGTGTGTGTGTGTGTGTAGTA
>NW_013667001.1:263724-266204 GCF_000517525.1 Limulus polyphemus | reverse complement strand
TAAATCACAAGCCACACATTGGGCTATCTATGCTTTTATCACCAAGGGTATCGAAACCCGTATTTTTTGGCAAATAGCATGTCAAAAAGAAGGCAATAAAAAGAAGTGTTAAAAAACGGAACAGAAGGCAGCATTTGAAGACCATCGAGGTTAAGGTGGCGGGCAGTAACAGAAGGCAGTATATTAAAGGCGCTCATGGTAGAGGGGGAGGAGTACACAAAATAATCTAAATGTTAAGTCTTTTAACCAAGAGAGGGAAAAACTCGCAAAAAATAAAATCCACTATCCGAAGTAAGTCTGTCACAATTATACCGGTTAAAATTTGGTTTCTTACAGAATATTCATGAAAGAGATAATTAGAGACACATAATTAGGTACAATAAATATACTGAAGCTTTTCTGAAAATACATATGAAGTAATTTTTTGGAGGAAATTAAGGGATCCAAGTTCTTCTGCTCCTCAAGAAGAAAGATAAATTTTCCATATATGCAGCATTATTAAATACAAAAATCGTAATACAGTGAAACATTCCATGTATTATATATTTTGTATGTTAGCCTGTCTTATCAAAGAAAACCAGTTTACCATCAAAAGATGAATATAACAGAATTGTCTAATCAATTTCATTCGGTCTATATATTTTTTGTTCCTGTTTGTTTTTGTAATTAAGCAAAAAGCTACACCATGGGCTATCTGTGCTCTGCTCATCACGGGTATCGAAACCCGGATTCTAGCGTTGTAAGTCCGCATATATTCCGCTGTGCCACTGGGGGGGGGGGCTTTTGTTCCTGTTAGACTTGTGTATTTCAACTTGTTTTGTTTATTTGTTGGTTTTTTGTTAATTTTTTTCTGCGTTGTGCTGATCTTCACACAATCATCTATCTTCGTTCTATCCACCATGAGGAGTCGAGCCCTGAATTCTATCTTATTATATACCCCCTCTCCCCGACCCTTATTCACAACCTTTATAGAGTTCTGAAAAACATTCACCGTGTAACATGACCCATATGAAAAGCTATTCAACGCGGAAGTCGTTGTCACATATGGACATTATTACCAGTTTTTAATTCGTGGCATGTAATATGTTGTATCATGCGAATGACTTTTTTACGCCACCCATACTCCCGGTTAACTTCCTCAAATATAAAGTCAAACTATCACGAGTATATGTTCTACATTTATTTATTTCCGTTCTAATATCCGAATCGTAGAAAGTAGAACAGCAGTAGACTACTAAAGGTTACTTAAGTACCTTAAAACCAAATATTTCAGATTTGTATCTTTTTTTTGGGGGGGGGGGTATTGTTGATGATGAAACAGTTAATGCGAAAAAAATTTTGTGCAATTTTCTCAGCTAAACTAAAAAATTCTAATTGATTTCCGACTAACTCATTCTTATTTCAAAATTTTGAGAGCACTATAAATACATGACATTTTTATTTCGATGGTTATTTGGAAAGTTTGATATTGTTACGTCTCCGTTTGTTAATTGATTTTTTCGTAACTTCGTTCCGACGAAATTTTAACGACACAAGTCTCTACTTAATAAAACTGGTTTATTCTTTCCGAATATAACTTTACCGATACACTCAACTTCAACAATCGCGCTAAACAAACGCTATAACAACGAACGTCAATAATACTTCTGACTGCAGTTCAATTACTCACTATCTACACAGACATTACCTTACATTCACGTTGTCACCCTCTTTTATATACCCGACTACCCTATATCTAGTAAATACTAGAGCATTCGCCAAAGTACAGGATAGTTCTAGAAAATAGGTGGCGCCACATCAGTCACGTGACGCAACAATATATTCTGAATATGTGACCAATGGAGAAACTATACTGTTATTGTACGTTATTTAAATGTTTCGAATACGATAACTTTTGTAGCACTACACCTCCTACAAAATAAAAATATCTTTTCGTCCTATAGGCAGATGAATAGTGCTAAAACATATTTATCGTCTAAAATCCAAAATAACTCCTTTTTATAAACAGCATAAGCCTGCTACGTTCTAAATCTGATTAAGGGATATTAATGTAAGTTGAAACTTAAAACTTAACCGACACAATTTCCCGTAAAATATACCCCCACCCTCCCAAAAAAAATAATAATTTTAACACGTGTATCTAAATTGTACTTGCAAATCCTAAAGAATAATAATGACAAAGCAAATATTTCAAAGACATTTTATGGTCGTTTTAAGACAATCAAGAAACTGATTTTTTTTTCAGTCTTATTTGTTATCTTTTGTCATATTCTGGACGCTATCTAAATTCAAATGTAAACTGAAATAATCAATACAAAGTTCAAAACGTTCACAGGTATTAACTCTTTTTTTTTTAATACTTCACGCGCCCAAAGTTTTTTTTTTTAATACTTTTTGTTACCTGGTGTGATAGAGTACATATTTTGGTTTGGTAGACACACACACACACACACACACACACACACTCAAATAAAAAAACT
>NW_013667001.1:255752-262760 GCF_000517525.1 Limulus polyphemus | reverse complement strand
GTTTATATTTAGTAGTGTTGAGCTTGTAGTGTTAGATATGTTGTGCGTAACTCCTGCCTGTTCTCCAAAGTTGTAGAAGATTCTCGAGAGTAAGAATTAACAATATGTGTGTGTATGTAAACGCTTTAACCAGTATTGTTACGTAAGATTGAAGTTTCTAGAAAATGTTCCCACGCTATAAATATAACTAACGCCACGCGCCAGAGAGTGTCTATTATTAGTTCGCTATAATCAGCATACTATACACTCCGAAAGCTATAATTGTGATTTTTAGAACGCTTATCAATCGGAAAACTTAAGATATTCGATCAGGAATATTTATAAATTTCGAACATTACAAATCGTTTAACTTCAATGGATTCTCATCGGACATTAGTAATTTTACGAAAACATTACCAACTTCGATGGTAGAAAACATCGTGTGTGGCCAAGGAGACAAAGCTAGCTTCCCGGCGAATCGAAGTTCCAAACTATGAATAAATCTTTATATTGTTTGCAAGTTTGTGAAACTTTTATTTATGAATCATTCTTTGTAATAACTATTTGTAATAATTGTTATTGTAAATTGTACTGTTGTGTGTATATTAAAACGTACTTGTGTTAAAAACGAAGACGGTGTGTATCAGTCTTGTTGGCAAATATCGTAAATTGACTAATATATCGGCATATATTTAAATACTAAATCCAAAGTACTAAATTTAAATTATTTAACTCGGCTTCGGACTATTCGAAATTCTGATACGTAACACGAGTGAAACATGAAACAATTTTCTGTTCGGGGGAGCAACATGACACTTGTATCTCCTGAAATCAACAAGTAAACGCTAAGTAGTATAAAGCCTGCTTATTTTATTATTCAAGAACCTTATGTTATCGGAGAAACGAGATTCAAGAAGAGAAAAAGGAGACAAACAAACGAAACTTATGATCATAGTGAAATTAAACCTTATAATCAGATATATCAAAGTATGATATCTGGAACAATAGATTAAAAAAAGTAATTTTTATGTTGTTTTTAAATAACGAAGAATTCTCCACAAACGATATCAAACTCCTCTAAAGAATTGACGAAATAACAAAATTAGATCTAATATAACACAGGGGAACATGAGTAACTGTCTTCTGAAACGAGATTACGTAAGGGTATGGATGATCTAAATATACATCAATTATAAACAGCATAACCAATAATCATTAGATCTAATATAACACAGGGGAACATGAGTAACAGTCTTCTGAAACGAAATTAAGTAAGGGTATGGATGATCTAAGTATACATCAATTATAAACAGCATAACCAATGATCATTAGGAATACCCGCTTCCACCAAGATTCGTGGTTCCATAAATTATAGTTAGGAAACTGAATCGGAATGATATTTTTATTCTTTACAAACACGTGTCGAAATAACTAGTATTTACATTTGAAATATATGATGTTTGATGAAGAGCGTGTTATCTTACTAGCTTTTTGTCGTATGTTGTAGACCTTCATTCTAGGTGGTTGGTGTTGTTTTTCTCTTGAGATAAAAAAAAACACAATCATGCATGTATGAATGGTATATCTACCTGTGGCTGCGCTTAGAAAGGCAAAGACTACACGTGTACACACATTCGGTCCCGTAATCAGCGAAGTAGGTGTATTGTTTAACATTCTCACGGTATCATGGGTAAAACACTTCACCAGATAAAATCTGTGCCCAACAAAACCTGTGGATGTGCGTCTTTTCATTTCACGAACCTTGAAATGATCTGTAAAGCGCACAACGTATCAACAAGTTATCTCGCAGGTTCAAAGCGCACAATATTTACCAACTGAAACCGTTGATACCAAGAAAAACGTTCAAATAACTATTTCTACCTTAGAGATTTGTGGCAAAGATCGTTCATTTCTAACTCTCGTATACATTAGCTATTTTGACTTGCGCAGAAGTGCTTTCACCTGGTAAAGTAATTTTATAGTTTCTTCTGGTAGAAAGTTTGTTAGTATTTTAGGTTTTTCGCATATAACTGTCCCTAATTTTGAACTGATAAACTTGAAGTAATTCAGCTGGTCAAAATCGCGAAATCTTGGGCTACTCTTCTCTGACCGAATAGTGGGATTTGACCGTCACTCTTATAGCACACCCCGGCCCCAAAATGCGAATACCATACTTGCAATAACATGGCGGAGGCATGAACCCTTGGATTCACAGTTCGGGCCTGCTAGCCTCTAGGCTATGCCCGATCCCACCTAGTTTTCACTTATTTCTATGCCAAATGGTGAATTACTAAATCAATACATTGGACGGGTGTTGTTTTAAACAAAAAACTAACACTATGGGATCTTTAATAATTACGTAAAGGTAGTAAAGCAGAAGACGTTGTTCGATGAACTTTGTCTCTAACGAACAACGATAATGTTAGAATGTTACATATAAGTAGATAATTCACCAACCTTAATGTAATTATGAGTAGTTATGTGTAGAAGTTAATGCTTTTGATTCAACCGTATCTAAGATATGCCAGGCACCAGGTCCACCTATTAGAAGGTCTAAGAAAAAGATAGACATAACGCGATCTAACTGTTCTTATGTAACAAAAAATAAAGCAAGTTTCAATTACGTTCGCGCGACTTGGTGACTACTACTACATTCTGTGGAATATATGCCTCGCAAGTCATTTTCGATTAAATAGAATATTAATTCCTACTTAATCCTATCGCTAAAGCAGAATTAGAAAATATAAGATCTATTACAATTGTACTGAATAGTTGACGTCACAGGTCTTTACATATGATAGAAAACTATTGCCTTGAAGTTTAAAAAATAATGAGCAAATAGTATCTACAACCTACAACTGTAAAGAAAACATGAAAAAATACTGTAGTACAATATCCATCGTTAGCAGTTATATACTACACGCAGAACATTATGAGGTAAATAATAGAGCAGGATTTAAAGAATTTAATACTCGGGATATAAACGTAAAAACAGAAAACATGAGCTGCAGGATTATTAGCTTTATAATTCAAGAAATGTTGGAATTTAGAAATAACCTGAAAGTAAAAAGGAAGGAATATGTAGTGTTTTTTTGTTTTGTTTATAAGTTTAATACACAGTGAGATATGAGATTACATCTTATGGATCCCAAACGTGTGAAGAATTTACACACTTGTTTAAAGCTGATTTGGAGCATTCGAGTTTGAACAAAGGATGACTATACTGTAGTTTTTATATACTTTATATAAACAAAACACATACAAGCGTTTAGAAACAAGTAAAAATAAAAGCTTGTCTTCCTATAGACATTTACAGACTAGAAAAAAAAGCAACACACAAGAATATTTGTTCTGAAGTCACATACTACAACTAGTGGTTGTTTGTGTAAACCTATATGTACAAATACGATGGGTATACTTTCATGTCGTTTTCGTAGACCTACACAGCTTACGTGTATATATTAACATTCTATGAAGATCAACAAAGAGTAAGTTGGAGAACACGTGAACTCACAGTTTTCCGTTGTCTTGGTTCGTATACCGCTTTGATTTCTCCGAGCACATCTTGTATTCCTAAAAGCGTTATTTTCCTCTCTGCAATACCTACGAACCTGTGTGAACTTTCCTTTGCCACAAGACGATGCAACACCTTAGTCGCACAAGCTCCTGTGTTCTTGCACTCTTCGTCATTGGTTCTTTTTATTGTTGTGCACACGGACCGAAATGTCAACACGTGGTTTATGAATACAACGCTAAGGCGTTTAAGATCACTACTTGTAGTAACAGCCGATGACTGGTTGGCTGCTAAGATTCTGATCATTTTTGAAGGCGTGAGACACTAAAATAAAAAAAAGTTTTATTAAAACAAACAGACAACAAAATCAGGTGACAAAAACATATATAAACACAAAAAATGGGTTTATTCCACTTTGTTTTGCCAAAGTTACGCATACTACGTCTATAAATCTCATCCCAGAAAAGCTATTTTCAAAACAGACACTTTGTGAAAAAGATTTATTATTACTATTTAAATAAGAGAATCGTTCAAAATGGATGGAAATTTTAAACAAACACAGTGTTTTTTTTGGGGGGAGGGAGGGTATTTGCGCTATGTCCACCACGGGGAATCGAGACCTGGATTTTACTGTTGTAAGTTCCAAAACTTGCCGCTGACCCACTGGGTGGACGTTTAATAGTGCTGTAAATAACATAGTAACAAGCAATTAAGATGATCATGTCATGTAGATAAGAAAATTAATCTACGCACTTGCAACAAAAAGGTGGCTGTTAAAATCACACATAAAACGAAAATAAAAGGAAGAGAAGAACAAAAAATAGCTATAAGTAAAACGAATGCAAAATCAACTTTTAAGTAAAAAAAAAAGAAGAATATAAAAGACAACCATGAATAAAATATTAAGTTACCTTTTAAGTAAAAATTGAAGGAAAAGAATAAAAGAGAAGTTAAATCACCATTTGTGTAAAATGGAAAATTGGTAATTAATGCTAATGATACTTTCTTTAAAAAAAACTCCCAAGATTTTTAAATTGTTTTATTATATATATATATTTTTTTTGCTAAAGGTGTTTCTTATCAATACAATCAGAGCAAATCATTAAATGACAACTTATCATAATAAAACCACAGAGTAACATCCAACATGAAAACGTATTGATAATATACCCTCATTCGACAAAATAGGTATGTAAAATTTAATGGTTCAAAATGAATCGTTCTTTTGTTGGTCAACGAAAAGTTTTCGGACTTACAACGTTAAAATTCAGGGTTCGATTCCCTGCTACGTACAGAATGCAGATAACCTATTGTGTAGTTTTGCACTAAGAAAAAAAAACAACAACAACAGGTAGAGGTAATTCAACATAAAACACATTGACTCCAGGCTATAGTCGAGTGAAGAAATCGGTTAAACAACGTGATTTCGATTTAAATGAAAAATTCGGTTCAACAGGTATCAGTGGAGTGGAATTACAATTAAATAGAATGGGATCCATTTTGAAGAACCTTCGTACAATAATGACAAACACCTTTTTTTTTCTTCTTTTTACATCTCTATCACATAACTGTGTTACGGTTAGTTAGTATTTTGGGAACCTTCCTGTTTATATAACCACTTTCATAAAACTAGAGATTTATAAAGTTTGATACAGAGATTTTTTTTTTATCTTGGTCCTGCGATGTAGAAATTTTCAATTCAATAAAGTGTTATACATTTCAACGGTATTTTTCAATGGCAACCTTTTACTGTTAATAAGCGAATTTCAAATCTAATTACGGTCAACTACAATTGCTTCATTTCAACTTATTTTTAGACTTTTATGAAGAAGTACAACGAATATTACTAACTTGGTTAAAACTGAAAGAGTAAGCTCTCTTCCCACCTAACACACATACTAAACCAGTGAGTTGAATAAGTCAAGCTCTCTTCCCACCTAACACACATACTAAACCAGTGAGTTGAATAAGTCAAGCTCTCTTCCCACCTAACACACATACTAAACCAGTGAGTTGAATAAGTCAAGCTCTCTTCCCACCTAACACACATACTAAACCAGTGAGTTGAATAAGTCAAGCTCTCTTCCCACCTAACACACATACTAAGCCAGTGAGTTGAATAAGTCAAGCTCTCTTCCCACCTAACACACATACTAAACCAGTGAGTTGAACAAGTCAAGCTCTCTTCCCACCTAACACATACTAAACTAGTGAATTGAATAAGTCAAGTTCTCTTCCCACCTAACACATACTAAACCAGCGAGCTTCGCTGAACTAGTAAACTTGTCCTACTATCCTACACACTAAGAAATATAGATTTAGTATCATATATATAATTCATTAACTATGTATATCGGGATTTTAAAATTTGAGACGAGGTCTTTGTTTAAAAAAAAAAAAACAACTTAAAAAGTAACCAAGTTTCAAAAGTATTGCAGTAATTATTATGCAGTGCACATTTTCAAAATCTCGCTGGCACTGTTTTGACGAATTAGAACAAACTTGATGTAAAATGGGCCACTATGGCTTAATGTTTATAGATTGAGGGTCACACTGTCCCAGTTTTAAATTCATAGCGAACCGGGCAGAAAGTGTATTCTGTCTAATCTAAATTTTTACCCCCGATCTAACGTGGTTTATAATACTACTCTGACTCACGCCTATAGAAGACATATTCAACATGCTTCGAGATATTTGAAATTAATAACTAAAAATCACGGGGTGTATTCTAGGTGTTAATACTCTTGTATTATATGTTCATATAAAACAATTTTAAACATTCTTGACTTGTGTAAGTTTTGTTTACACCTTTTACGCGTATGCCTGTTATTTAAGTTAATTTTTTTTTATAAATATTAATTTACTTGCCTTAAATAAGTTGGTTTGAAGTAATAAAAATGAAGTGTACAACCAACAGTTTTAATCTTGCTTTGAAATTATAGTTGTTGCTTTTGCAAGTTTTTGTATTGTTGTATGACGTGAAATTTTTATACATTAGGCCTAACTTTTTGAATACTAACAGATTGTGTAGAAAACTGCAATAATATTTAAAAATACAAATAAAATCTGGCCATTATTGCATGAAATGATGTTATTTGAGAAGTAAAGAGTAGAGGACAGGACATTCTGATTGTTTGTATTCCTCAAAAACAAGGAACAGTTTTCTTTCTTTCTGAAACGGACAATTTAAATATAAGGAACTTAACATATTGTTGCGTCAGCGAGTCACATGACCACCGTGACGCCACGTTTCTAGAACTATCCTGTAATTTGGCGAATGCTCTAGTAATTGCTAGATAGGGTAGGCTGGTATATAAAAGAGGGGAATGTAATGTGTGTGTAGATAGTGAGTAATTGATCTGCAGTCAGAAGTGTTGCGTCATCGAGATCACGTGACAATTCTCACGCCCTCTTGTTTCTAGAACTATCCCGTATCTTGGCGAATGCTCTAGTATTTGCTAGATAGGGTAGGCTGGTATATAAAAGAGGGGAATGTAATGTGTGTATGGACAGTG
>NW_013667001.1:247311-254978 GCF_000517525.1 Limulus polyphemus | reverse complement strand
CAGTTGTTTCCGTTCTGGTGTGGGTTTTTAATGCTTGTGCGAATGTCTGTGCTGTAGACTGTTTGTTTTGTTGCGTCATCGAGATCACGTGATAATTCTCACGCCCTCTTGTTTCTAGAACTATCCCGTATCTTGGCGAATGCTCTAGTATTTGCTAGATAGGGTAGGCTGGTATATAAAAGAGGGGAATGTAATGTGTGTATGACAGTGAGTAATTGAACTGCAGTCAGAGAGCACGAGAGACGTTACAGCGTTTGTTTAGAGACGGAGACCAGTACGGAAGAAGACACGTCCCGTAAAATTAAGAGACTTTGTTGAATTGTAATTTTGTGTTTGTAATTCTGTACATTTTAATTAAGTTATTGTTATTGGTTTATCATATGTGGTTATTGTTCGGGACGAACAATATTAAGGAGGGGGCAGTGTTGCGTCAGCAAGTCACATGACCACCGTGACGCCACGTTTCTAGAACTATCCTGTAATTTGGCGAATGCTCTAGTAATTACTAGATATAGGGTAGGCTGGCATATAAAAGAGGGGAAGGTAATGTGTGTATAGATAGTGAGTAATTGAACTGCAGTCAGAGAGCACGAGAGACGTTACAGCGTTTGTTTAGCGCGATTGTTGAAGTTGAGTGTATCGGTAAAGTTATATTCGGAAAGAATAAACCAGTTTTTATTAAGAAAGAACTTGTGTCGCTTAAGTTTCGTCGGAACGAAGTTACGGAAAATCAATTAACGAAACGGAGTCGTAACAATATACTTACGAAATAAGGAGTTACGATTCATCTCCGGGTGTAACGTTCGAAACAGTTTATATTAGTAAGTACAAGGCTAAGTCAGTACGCTAATGGCTTATGAACAGACTTGGTTCACGAGAAGAAGGTATAGCTACAGTTTCCTTCAACTTTAGGTTTTAAAATTGTTCATATAAGATGGTATCGTTGCAGATTTAACATTGTTCACTGAAGACTGTATGGCTGAAGCCATGTCGAAAGCGCTAGGGTTTGACTTGACTGTTGTATAAACACGCTTATGGTGGAATGAACTTGAACTGAGAACTGTGCGATACAAGACTAAGCACAGCCTGTTGGAAGCGACATTTATTTGGAATTATATTATTTGCTATTCCTGTTGTATAATGTATCATTCTTATGGAAATCTACACAGAGGACAGTGTTGTTTCAACGTTAATTCCCACCAATACTTTCATTCCTATCTAGATTTTTTAGTTGTCAAAGGGTAAAGAAAAAGTTCCTCTTTTACCAATTTAAATGCTAGAAAACAGCAAATTTAGTTAACCCTATTTGTGTCAAATTGGGTAACAGAATAATGAAACTTAACCACGCAATTTTTAGCAATCAATAATACTAAAACTATACCACCTGGTTCTCTAGAAACAAGAAACGGATTTAATTTCCCCGATAGGCGTCCGAAGGCCGCCTGGAATTGTCAGCTGTTTTAACTATTTGCACCACTTTACAGTAGTATGTTGTCTATCAGTCAGTCAGTAGGACACTAAAAATCACATAAGGGACGCTTAATGTTGCCATTTGTCCTGTCGTAATGTCAGTAAAACGTGCGTATGCCATGAATCACGAGAATAATTATTCACTTTGTAGGCTACAACACAGCATGACATATGAACTTCAAAAGGAAAAAATAATCATATTTGTTACTCTTTACTCTTGAAACAGAACACTTTCCGGCACCCTGCAGAAGTACATCAGTATTTAGCCATACAGCTTTCCAATAAACAATGTTGAAACCTAAAGTTACACGGACTTGTAGCAGAAGTAATGTAACTTAATCATACATCTTTCTACTAACAACGTTGAAAACTAAAGTTACACGGGCTTGTTGCAGAATTATTATAACTTAACCATACATCTTTCTAGTAACAACGTTGAAACCTAAAGTTACACGGATTTGTAGCAAAAGTAATGTAACTTAATCATACATCTTTCTAGTCACAACGTTGAAACCTAAAGTTACACAGACTTGTAGCAGAAGTAATGTAACTTAATCATACATCTTTCTATTAACAGTGTTGAAACCTAAAGTTACACGGACTTGTAGCATAAGTAATGTTACTTAATCATACATCTTTCTACTAACAGCGTTGAAACCTAAAGTTACACGGACTTGTAGCAGAAGTAATGTAACTTAATCATACATCTTTCTAGTCACAACGTTGAAACCTAAAGTTACACGGACTTGTAGCAGAAGGAATGTAATTTAATCATACATCTTTCTATTAACAGCGTTGAAACCTAAATTTACACGGACTTGTAGCATAAGTAATGTAACTTAATCATACATCTTTCTACTAACAACGTTGAAACCTAAAGTTACACGGACTTGTAGCATAAGTAATGTAACTTAATCATACAGCCTTCTGGTAAAATTTTAAAGTGAAGAGTCGCACAGTCTTGTAGCAGGACCAAAATATTGTAGCCAAAAAGCCTTCTAGTGAACAATGTTAAACCTAAAAAATGCACAAGGATGAAGCAAATGTATTAAAATGCAAAATAGAATATATATAGTAGTGATGAAAAACTCGCCAAGTTAAAACAATTTTATTAATAAAACACGAAAACAACGTTTTGGGCAACAGCCCATCACCATTACTTTATATTCTAGTTTGCATTTTATTTCCTCGCCTACGCAATTAGTTTATTTCTAGCAAAAGTATTAAAACCTATTGACAGAGTAATTTAGCAACAACATTTTAATGTATTATCATAGCCTGCGACCAGTATCAGTGAAACCAACCCAGGCAGTATCTCGCTAATGATTTGAAACGAATCACAATTTGTAACGAACACGTCTCACATAGGTCAACCACGAAGGAGACAAGAACGCTTTTCTTAACTGGGTCAGTTATATACCAGAAGAATGGTCATTTGACCTGACATCTGAAATGGAATACTCCCGGACGAAAAGTAAAAATTAAATAAAAAACTTCTACTGACATAACAAAGAGGTTATTTGGAAAAATCATACCAGAGAAGTGTATCCATGTTGTCAGGCGACGTAGTTGTTACTTTTAATACTGGGATTAATCCAGCACAAAATGTTTGTATTAAAAAATGATGTAGTACAATTTATAAAGTTTCCAGTATTGTGTTTTTAGTTATTGACTACCTAATGAAGAGCTTAACTTGGGTACCAACTCTCTATCACATAGGCACCAAGACTTTTAAACAAATATATTAATTAAGGAGTAACTAGTGATGCACCCTCATCTGATGACATTTAGGTTTTAATCACCGATCTGTAAATTGAAGCTATTCTATAAATTAATCCAGGCATAGAATATTAAGAAGAAATAAGGATGTAAATGCTTTGGAAAAATTTCAGCTTCTCATTATTCAGCTAGAAAACAAATGTTCATTGTTCTGAAAGCTTTGCGAAGTAACTGAGGTGCTTCATTTAAGAGTTCTGCTTTCCTATAATTCATAAGATTAACCTTTTTCCTGCCAATGTTCCTTATATGGAACACTATTTAAAAAGCCTAGAAAATGAGCTGCAAATTTAATTCCAGCACTACTTGTGCTTTCTATGTATTGATAACACGTGTCCTCATCTATACGAGAGAAATGAACAAAATTATTCAAGTATTAAAAGCTTGATAAATACACAAAAAGTACAAAAAAACAGTTTTCACCCACACGCAATATGTGCCATGGAGAAATGATAAGAGCTCAAATTAATTTTACTGAACACTACAATTTGGCTAACATATGCTAGTATGCTCCTGCAACATTTATGGTTTTGTTTTTCAATATTTAGTCGTAGAAAATTTGAGGAAAATTTCAATGTTCCACAAATGGAACATTGAAAGGGTGGCGCCACTGGTATACCGAAAGGTATAAAAGTGGCGCTCACCCATCAGCCGACCATTCGTGTAATAAACCTACGAATGTTAACGGGTATAATTTTTGTGAACTGTTTATGATCATAAATAAAGGAGAAAACAACAACAATTTCAAAAATCTGATTTATAGGTCATGAATTTGGATCTTTTTTATGGAAATGTTGGACCTTATCACTGAACAAACAAATTTGTATGCTAACCCTGACAAAAAACAACCTGAACTTTCATGTTTCACAAAGAGATGTTCGCAACTTTCTAGGTGTTCTACTGCTATCAGGCTACCACAGAGTGCCTGAAGATCATCATTATCGGTCAACTCAGTCTGATTTGGGCGTGCCGATTGTGTAAAACACAATGAGTAAAAACAGATTTCTTGAAATCAAGAAATGCATGCATTTTACTGATAACCAGAATCTTGTTCAAGGAGAGAAGATGAGCAGGATTTCTCCATATGTTAAATGACAGTTTTGTACAATGTGGTGTGTTCCATAAGTTGCTCAGTGTGGATAAGACTATGGTAGCATACTTTGACTGCCATAGTGCCAAAATGCTCGTTAGAGGAAAACCAATTTGGTTTTGATGTAACAATTGAAGCCTTTTTTTTATTTTTTTGGTAATGATGGTTCTTATCCATACCAAAAAATATGTGCAAAAAGTGTAATATTTGGTTTCATGCTGAAAGGGACAAGCAATGTTTCGAGATCCACCACTAGCCCTAAGTTCAGTGCCGATACAGAACACACGGTTTAGAGTGTTTCTTGTATATATTGTAAACTTTAGTAGAATGAAAAGCATCGTAGAGAAACATAAGTTGAACATATGTATCATTCAATAAATTTTGATTTAGAAAGTTATGAGGTTTTATTTTCAGTATCTTAACACTAGACTTCCAATGTTCCTTAAATGGAACATGTTGTAACTCTGAAACCGAAAGTGCCACAGGTCTGAGATTATAGCTGTGCTTTAATTATGATAATTGTACACTTAAGTGTAAGAACAATCAAAATTTGACAATGTAATCAATAGCCGGTAAAATAAAGGTTAAGACAACACGTGAATAATTAATTGACTGAAATTTTCTAGATATGTTATATGTATATAAAGGCTGCGAGTTTGTGCTGATTTATAAAACCTAGTTAAGGTAATTTCGAGCAAGAAGTTGCGAATGTTGTTGATTCTCACGTTCGTATTTTCAGGAAATGTTTTAGTTGTTGCTTTTTTTCTTTTAAGTCATACTATATTAATCAGTGAAGATTAAAAGGTATCACTAAGATATACAAGAATAGTTTGTTTTTGTTTGTTTTTTTGTCTAATTCTAATAAAGTATTTTGTCGAGTTTGAACGAAAATTACTACTGAAAAGTGATGACGTTTCATAACTTTCATTTTTAAGTGCTCCTAATCGTTTCAACACAAATCAAATATCTAGTTCTTTAACTGGCACCTTACATGTGTAACGCTACAGTTACCTAACAGCTCAACCTCAGCAAGTTTACAAGCGCTCTAGATCTGAGAAAAGGTGGATTACGTGTACTCTGCACACTGCCTCAGGGGCTTTGCCAGTTTCGTAAGGAAGTTAATACTGGAAATTTTAGAAATAATACAAAGTTACTTCTTTAGACGGAATTCTTGCTAATTCTTTTCATCACCAGAGGGCAAGATAAATTCCTGAAATAATTATAGCTACTCATATGTATGAGCGATTGTTTAAAATATAATAACATAGAAAAAAAAAAGTACAGAAAAAAACATCAGTTTCATGTTCACAACTTTACGATAAAATATTAAACATAGTTCTATAAATCTAACTAAAACTTTGTTGGGAGTATTTGGTGACCAAAGGCTAAGATCTCGTGAGCTCGCTGCCATGGTGAGTTAATCAGCTTATGAAGAACGAGAATGACCAAGGTTCAATAAATTAATAAATCAACAACTTAGGGTCAAGGTGTGCAAGAGGACGTTAAAGAATCTAAAGAAATACAAGAAATTTTAAGTTGTATGATAAGAAAATCAACTCCTCAACATTAGCATTTAATGCCATTACATTCGATTTTATGGATTGAAATAGTATGTTTGACAGTATCATCTGATGATCTGTTTTACCAGTAAAGCTAGTAACAATAATTTAACCTCAACACAACATTATGAAGACGACCGGAAAATAGTTCTCATACCTTGACACATGCCAAAGGAGTTAGGCCTTCTTGGACACACCGAATACGAGTAAGTAATGTCTCTAGTACAGCACTTATGCTGTTCGTAAGCGGGGTGTCTGTGGAATTTGTCTGGCCGGTTAGCAGCGGAACAACCTTCTCCAGTTCATAGGCTGGGCTGTTAGTTGTGCCCAGAATCGTCGGAATAAACAAAAGTAGATAGAAAGAGCGCATTCTTTGAGGTTAAATAACTACTATGAAAAGCTAGTAACTAGCTGTTGATTGTTCTTAATAACAAATACACTTGTGAAAACTTTGAAAAATACAGCTGCCTGATGAAAATATAGTTCTATTGTTCCTCGTTACAACAAAACGTAATTACTGCCGATGAATGATCTACACGCATGGATTTACCTTACCGACGCCTCAGCACGTGGTATATACCAATGCCTTTACGATGACGTAAGCGTGACGTTGTCGAATAGACGGTTCGTCCAATCATAACTTCTAATTTAGTTCGAAAATATGAAAAAGAAAAAACTGCTATTACTGGCAATGGGATAAAACTAGAATGGTGTAATTCGACCTTCAACGAACCCTAAAAACAAGAGTACGGAACTTCCGTACAACTCATATGTGAATGGCCATTTGTATTTGTTGTTATAAAGCGACCACATATATCCATAGGAGAAAAATAAACAGGCGTGTTGAGGAACAGGTCCTTTCCAGACAATTTTTGTAGTTTCAAAAAAAAGAAAAGAAAATATAACCAATAATTACATCGCTTTACATATTCTGTCATGTTATAAAATATCAGGGTTAACACAGTGCTGTGGCAAAACAGTTTCATTAGTAGAGTGTGTTAACGAAGTGACTGCAATACTACAGTAATATGTCAAGAAATGGCATCGATACTGTTATGTCGCCGTTTGTTAATTAACTTTCCGTAACTTCGTTCCGACGAAACTTTAGCGACACAAGTTCTTTACTAAATAAAACTGGTTTATTCTTTCTGAATACAACTTTACGATACACTTATTTTCAACAATCGCGCGTTGGCTTCTGCTTCATGTGGGGTTCATCTGCTTCATCAGGAAATGTCCTATTATCGGTAACAGGTACATCAGTGGTAGTAACTTCATCAAGAGCTTAACCGTTTCCCTTCTCAAAACTGAGTAGAGTTTCTTCTTCGATGGTGACTTCTTCAGGTGGCACGTCTTCAGCAGCGTCATTTGTTCTGATGTTCACTTCATCCCAACTGAAATGTCCTGGACCGTGATAACGCCAAAGCCTGTTGGCATGCACCACTTTTGGCTTACCTCGCTGACCACATTTTATCCGAAATGTCACATCTGAGAGACGATCCACTATGTCATATGGGCCTTCCCATGGAGAAGACAACTTAGGAGATTTCCCTTTGGTCTTCTTGGGATTATACAACCATACCTTGTCTCCTGGTACAAAGCTGACTTCAGTAGATCTCTTATAATAAGTTAACTTCATCAAATCAGCAGACGTTTTCAAATTTGAATGCACTTGATGGTGGATATCGTCCATCCTTTCCGATAACACTTTCACAAACTCTGACATATTCTCAGGCGACTCTTCATCATTTGGGCATCCCTTATGCCCCAAT
>NW_013667001.1:242292-246311 GCF_000517525.1 Limulus polyphemus | reverse complement strand
TCGCTAAAGTTTCGTCGGAACGAAGTTACGCAAAATTAATTAACAAACGGAGACGTAACAATACTATAGTGGCGTTTGTTTATCAAGAGAATGATACTAATATCACAATACTATGGAGACCCGTCTCTCAAATAACATCAGCTGTATCAAAACAGTAGCTTCATTACTTTTATATTGCGCATACACAGTACCTTCAATAACATAACACAATATCAACGTTGTAACATCAACAGTACAGTGTTGTGATACCATAGTGCCTTTCATGCTATAATACCAAATTAAACGTGGGGACCTCTATATTAAAGTATTGTGTTAACCCAGGGCATTCACTGTTAATGTCTTTCGATGGCTCGGAATTAAACTTGATAGCTTTTAAGGTTAAAATTCGAAGCTCAATCCATGCAATGGACACAGCCCATATAGTCCATTTTATAGCTTTGCACTTAACAACAAACAAATGAATAAACTTTTACAGAAGACCGGAGGTTAAAATGTATGTACACCACTATTAGCATAAGGAGTTGGGTATTTTGGATGATAAAATATATCGTTGAAACTATTATTCAATTCTTATTAATAAATGTTCAATAAATGTTATGGTTTCGGCGTTATTTGTACAACTTGAACGTATATTGCTTATTCTAAATGAACGGTTTATATAGTTCCTTAAATACATTGATTCAAACTTTCAATAAGATGGAAATTGTAATGTGGAAGCTTAGTTCCCTCAAAAAAGTGGAAGTTAATGAACTGACATGATGGGGAGATTGAGAATTTGACTGTGTTCATTGTCTTCACTTAATGGTTGATTAGTAAACATACAGTAAAACTGAGGTTCTTTTATATTACCTTAACTTCTTCTTCGTGGAATATTTCTAGATTTGCTTGTTACTTGACAACTCCCAATAGTGTAGGAGAACGGTACATCGGTAGGTTTAGAAAATAATTACGAAAGCGTTATTAATACAAACACACCAACCTAACATAAATATTTATACAGGATGTCGCCTTTACCTTTGTTGAACGCCCTCTATCACACGTGACTTTTGTTTAAACAATTTAAAAGCCAACATACATTGTTCTGTGTTTAGGAAAGTTTGTCTTTCCTTTAAGAACTAAATACCTGCCAAGGTGTTTTGTTATTTTCTGTGTTACCTTAGCGCAATGCAATCGGTGTGAGGGTTAATGCACATGAACACGGTTTGGGTAGTTCGTGTTTGTTTAGTAGTTTGTGAGTTTGGAAAGATCGTTTTCAAAAGTTCTTTTCGAATTGGAGTTATTTTATGTTGCATATACTCTTATGGCTTTTCTGTTCCATTAAGTTTTGTTTTGGCTAGATCAACCTTTCATAAGGTTTCAAAAAGCCCATAAACTATAACATTGGTACAAACTTAAAAAAAAAATTACTGACTTCGTAGTATTGCTTTGCAACTATTTTATGCTAATGAAAATCTTTAGTGTTAGCACTGTAAGTGTAATTTTGAATACTGAATAATGAATATTAAACGTGCAAGTAAATCAAATGGGGTCTAATAATTTTCCAAAACTGCGTTTCGTTATCAGTTCACTCTGACGTATGGTACGGTACGACTATTTGTTTGTGTGTGTAGAGGGCGAAGGCAAATCGAATTTTGCGATTATGCCTGTTTTAACTTCTTTCTTTTTTCTCATGTTGAAGCTATGTAAGTCTTACCTTTTAACAGTGAATTTCAATATTCCCCCTTTCTTAGAATCGCATAGTAAAATGTTACTGACTGAGCATTAACTTTAAACTAAAATTGGAATGTCAGGGAAGGTGAGGTGTCAGCTCACACACCCCATAACACAAGAACCAGTGCAGGTTGACTAAGAAATAAAGGGTGACTCATCAGGGGGGAGGGGCGTAAGGTCACCCAAGGGCACGAGAACTAGTACAGATTGGCCCTAATACAAAGGATAACTAGTAGGGGGCTAAAATTCGAAGAGTGCCGTGTTTCAAAATGTGGTATTCAGGTACACTGGTATCTGCATCTGTAGGGTAGTTAAAAGTACGTGCAATAACGCACATTGAAGAAATGTACTGCAGAGGATAATTTTAAACAAGGACAGCAAAGGAAAAAACAGAGAAACAGATACAAGTGAACAAATAAACGAAATATTTATTCTCTATAGTTTCATTTTATTACGTATTGGCCGACTTCTTCTCGGTTCTTTGTTATTACTCCACCAGCTGGAATGAAGGACAGAATTTCCTGAAGTTCGCAAAGGATAAGCATAGAACGAATTATGATATACTGCACCTTCAAACCAAATAAAGGATGTATCAAACGCTATTCCATGACACAATGCCAAATATATTACCAAATTTTCCAAATAAAATCTCAACACACCAATCCGTACAAGTATAAAAGTATTGTGTCATCCCTGGAGGGAGAGAACTGAAAGACACAATGCCGAATTGATACAAGCTTCTAGCCATTGCCATATGTAAAACTTACTTAAGTAAATGGATTAGCGCGTATTCACGATTTGACAACATCCGGTTAACGAGAACAACATCTCCACGAAAATTTAGAAAAATTACCTGAATGAACCTGGAAAAAATAAAAATAAATTCTATACTGATTATGGAAGTTTCGATAATCCCCCAGCTCCATTCTTATCTGATGGTGTTCCAGATCCGAACATTAAATTTAAATATTAATAGCCAAATTTAGTAAAGTTACTTACAAGTCATAAGATGTTGTAATAATTTTCCTCAGGTGACATGCAAGACGCCATGACACCAACATAAGGACATCAAGAGGTTAACACAAAAACTCCGCCAACCAGTTAAGGTAAATAATATAAATATATATACTATAATAAAAATAGAAAAAATGCAATTGCAGTAAACAAAAGTTGTAATTATAATTAACAAATAAAATAAAACTCAAAATATATTTGAATCAAAGTAAACTTTTTAGCGCATTGTTTTTGTTTTAGCGCAAAGCTACACAATAGACAATCTGTGCTCTGTTCACCTCGGGGAATTGAATCCAGAATCTTAACGGTGTACGCCTGTAAAGTTGCCACTGATCCACTGGGGGGACTAGTGTAAAGCTACAAAATGGGCCCTCTGGGCTCTGTTCATCGTGTGGAATAGAACCGCGGATTTAAGAGTTATAACACCATAAATTTACAGTTGACCCATCATTGAACAGTATCAATGCATGTTTAAAATATATTATACGAAATCAAGATGCAGTATAATTCCAAATAATAAAACAAATTAAACTCAAAATAAAGAAACACGTTAAAATCGTACTATAAAATAACTGAAGTGAAATAAAATTCACAAAGAAATAAAATGAAACACAGTAACTCAAAAATAGAATTTTCTCAAAATTACAGTTGAAAATAATGAAAATCAGAATTAAACTATGAAATAAACTTATGGTGCTGGCCAATCACTACATTTTATCCAAACTTAAACTGAATTGAATTCAAAATTTAAACGTTACAATGGATAAAACTAAATTTAAACATACGATCACAACTTAAACACATTACAAATGAATAAAAATTAGAAATGTATAAAACAGAATTTGAGTACTTTACAAGTGTAATTTAACGACATTAAGAGAAGTACAACCCAAGTAAATGCAAAATCGAAGTACAACATAGCACAGTGTAAAACTTTAAAAATGTTAGTAAGTCACTATAAACAAAATACAAAACTAAATTAAACAATAATGAATCAAAACCAAAATATACAATTAAAAACCTATAGAAAATTGAAATTACCCATTAAGGGAAAAAGAATATATATATATATATAAATTTTAAATACATAATGATCAACTAAAATACAAAAGAAAATTAAAATTAATTCCAAACAAAAATAATCACATCAAAAATGGGTTAATAATAAAATCATTAACTATAGTTTACATAAATATTGAAGATTATTTTGTTTGTTTCTTTGTTTGAATTAAGCCCAAAGCTACACAATGGGCTATCTGTGCTCTGCCCACCACGAGTATCGAAACCCGGTTTCT
>NW_013667001.1:230205-242282 GCF_000517525.1 Limulus polyphemus | reverse complement strand
TACAGTGCATCTCTAGAGAGACAGCAGAATTATATCAAGACTTATCAAAGATTGAAGCGAACTTTTGGCATCGATTTATAGAAAGTCTCTTGAACTTTCTATACACCTCCTTCAAGACACCTTACCTCTTCATCTGCCTGTGCTCCTGTATTATCATCAGCAAATATCATTTAATGCCAGTTCATGTTCTTTGAACCAGCCCCTATGACGTTTTGTGCGAACTGACTGATACACTTAAACTCAGTCCACGCTAGCTTAAACTACATGGGGTAGTTTAAGTTATTACTCATCATTAACCTTCATGTATTTGTTGTGGTGTTGGCCTGAAAGGTATGTACAGCTGATGGTTTTACCTAGCAATATGATAAACACAATTTACTCATAACCAGGGATCAGGCACACAGCAGTCAAAGCAGAAGTTCATTTTTGGTGTAGCTATGACAAGTAAACAGGAAAATGCCTATTTCACCATAAAAAACCATGATGGCTGTGCCATGACACCTCATGCATCTGGTATACAGAAGATAAAGTTGATACAGATAGAGGGCCAAAGTGAAACAAACTTCTAACCCTCTACCCGAGTAAAAGACTTAGCATATGTTTACGACCTTTTCGACATTTGATAAAATAATATCATGACTGCATGCAAGGAACCTGCGCGAAAATTTTGAAAAATTACATGAAGATACTTGAATATAGACATATGTCATGCAAGTTATAAAAGTTTGACATAAGTAGCTATTTCAACTAAAACATAAATACCAAAAAATAAACGTTATGTGTTCTTTATAAATAAAAATGTATTTGAAAACATATTTAATGTATCATTAAGCGGTGAATTATACAAACAAGATTTATAGCTCAAAATAAACTTCTTTATAAATTTATTAATGTTATAATGTTATAATGTTAAGGGATCAAGATTTGCATAATCTTTGTAATGAGCAATGTGTTGCAGAATTAGTTTCATAAGTATTCAACTTTTAGTGTTTGAAACATTAGTAAATTTTCAGTACTATATTTTGTGTACAAAGGTTGTTGAAATATTTCTCAGATCTATAGATGACTTGAAACAACTTACACAATTGAGTCCTCGCCGATATAACAGAAGACATTTATTTGATCCATTGGGGAGAAGAATGTTATAAAGCTATTTGTGATAGCGTTTGATGCATCATTTTTAATATGAACTATAACTACTCCAAGTCGTACATTTGTTAATGCTCCAATAAGACAGAAACACCATCCAGCTGCTTCTTTAAAACTCTGAAAATTGGTCGATTTATTACTGGTGGTGATAGAGGGTAAGGAAAATCATTGCATCCATTATTGACAGTAAACACATTCTGCAAGAAAGATCATAAAAAATATCCCAAGCTGAAAATACAATTTCACAACTTATGTGTGTCAAGTTATACATTGAAGTCATACATTATACGCGAGTAGAAATCGATATAAAAATTCTCAAGTTATACATTGAAATCACACATTATTGGCTAGTAAAAATTGATATAAAAATCGCAGAACCCGGACATTTTTAATAACAACCAAATTTTGATGTCAAAATCTTCTCAGGGGTATAGTAATAAATAACTCACAAAAATAAAACAAAATCAGCCTCGGAGAAATTCGAATTTACACTATTTGATCAATTTGTTCATAACTTCGAAGTTCTTGGAGATAATCTGATTGGCTTTAAAGGGCATTTTTCAATTTTGCATTGATTAATATGAAATTGGATTTTGTTTTACCTTCTATGCCCAAAATGCAATCAAAATCCAATATGATTGCAGGAAAAGTGTAAGTTTTACATTCTAAGATTGAAAATAGGCCTATCTACTGACTGTCTTTGTAAAGCAATGCAGCCATTTACAAATGATTGTAAAATTACAGATATAATTTTAATTTGGATTAAAAACTCCAGTAGAAGGCACTTTGTTATTTTCTGTTATTTGACCATGTGTTTATAGTCTTACAAGCAGAAGAATATGGAAAAGCTAAATGATGAACAAAGACTTTGTGTAATTTGTGGATATCTTAGTGGTAGTAAACTTGGTGTAAAAGGTAGTGCCACTTTTATCAAAGTTTCTCAGCAATATGTTGATGAAAGGGACAAAGTGATAAGTTAATCTTCTTGTAATACCCATGATCATGATGGCTGCTACAAAAAATACGTAGCACTAGAAAATATTGCCAAAACACAGAAATCTGACACTGGTGGAAAAGATGTAGCAAATACACCTGTACAGTCACTAAGGTCTAAAAAGAAATCCTTTGACTATCGAACTCACTGTTTAATCTGCACACACTAATTCGATCATGAAGCAATTCGTCATCCAGATCGACATTCTTACATTAGCAATGTAGAAATGGTCAATAAAAAAGAACAGTATTCTACAAATCAAACTTGTGAAAATATGTGAAGAAAGACAAAATTAATTGTCTATCAATTTAAAAGCAAGAATATTTTTTGCATCTGACCTATGACGTGATTTGGTCAAATATCACAGAAAATATATTCAGGCTTTCCTGTTTTATCACACAATTTTACTTGATAGTCATGATAACATATTCAAATATCATCACAATCGCAATTTTTGAATGATGCATCTTTCAATTACCTATGTAATGGCTAACAGCACAATCTAATCACCAGTTTACAATACTCGCATTGAGAGAGCAATTAACAACTTATCTAACAGAGGATGTTCATGTTTACAACTTAAAACATTTAAAGCGACGTTTATTCGATCAGTTTGACAACAGAATCATGATCACTGGGACAGAAGGTACTCACAATATCCTAACATTCACAGACAGATCATCATCAGTATTACAGGGTTCATACTTGAGTTCGACCAGCAATTCCAGCACTGATCCAGACATCACTCTTGCCAGGGAAACTGGCATAGCTTTGAAGGATGAACTGAAAATCCTGAAGAATTCCAAAGATACTTATTCTGACCCAAATTACATTGATCTTGGAAAGCTGCAAACTGAGGCTCCACCACTTCTTGCTAAATAGATGAAATATACGTTTTCTGAACCTCGCAGTGAACTTACTGATCACAAAAAGAAGCTGACCAATGTAGCACTGAGCCATGCGATAATTCAAGCTGCTTAAAAGCAGTATTACATTTCACCACTTTTGCTTTCAGTGGGTATCTTCATTCACCAAACAACAAGATCACTTGTGCTCCTTGATGTGCTTTCATCACTGGGGTTTTCAGCAAGCTATCAGCAGGTGATGTTGTTTCAAAGATCAGCAACAGTCAGCACATCAGCCACTGACAAAACTTTGGCATTGTTCAAAAGGATACTGGTGGTGGATTTTGTCAGTGGGTGGCTGATAATTTTGACTATAACGAAGACATCATTACATGCTATGACTCTACTCTTGTTCTGGGTATCATCACATGTCAAACTCCAGGTGCACCCCCAAAGCAAAGAAAATTCAGTGAAAATAGCAAATGTAACAGCTGAAGAAATTACTAAGGCTGGCAATTTTGTTAAAAATCCTTAAGTCTTACAAGGCACCAGTTGTTTTTTCGATGTCAGAGGTGAAGTTTAAATGTCTTTAAAAAGGCAGCTGCCAATTGATCAGTATGAGTTAATTGATACCTTATGGTTGTATTCGATAAAACTGAGTTCTAATCCACCCAACTGGCAAGGGTTAATGTCTTAAATATCAAATGAAAATTCAACCCAAGTGCACCGTGCAGTTGTTCTCTACAACCCAATGGTGTCACTCAAACAGACGAACCCGTTTATAGTACCATGGTCTATGTTTTGTCTCAATCCAAGAAAGCAGGTTTTTGTTGTGCAACTCTTACATTTGATCAGCCCTTGTATTTCAAATGCCACAAAATAAGACAGGACAAGAATGAGGAATTCAAACATGTTTTGATTCTTCTCAGTGGCTTTCATCATTCGATGTCATTTCTCGTTGCAGGATATAAACTGATGGAAGATGTGTGGGTCACAGTCTATGCATGAAACACTATTGAAAAGATGGTGGATGGAAAGGCATACACAAAAACACTCAGGGCGTGCCTGATAACTAATGCAGTATTGCATCTGCCGTTTGTATCCTCAGGATTGTGAAGAAATGTGGACTTGTTTAAAGGATTATTTGATCAAGACTTGTTCAGAGTGAAGAGAAAAAACGAAAAAAATGTTCTGGAAGCAATCGAGAATAGAAATGCAGCAAAAGTGCATCAAAGAGGACAAAGAAGATTCACAGAAGTTTGCCACCTTCTTGAAAGCATGCAAACCTTTTTCAAAAGAATATGAAACTTCAGAATTGAGAAACATTGCAACATGGGTGATAGCTGATGATACTAGTCAATGCCTACGATGCTGTTAATATAAATACAGAAATGCGCAAAAAAATGACTGGGAAATGGTGGAAAATCTCGTGCTTAAAATAAATGATCAAGTTACAACTTTTGCCGCCATGAGAAAACCTGTTAGGGTGTTTGGAGTAGATGTGAAAATGTCTTCTGTTGAACTTTACCAATGACTATTTTCAATGGTGTGTATAAATGGTCCACCAGATACATCTGTATTCTCATATAAACTGTCAACTGTTCCTGCATCCCTTTTTCAAGATGATAGTTTCACGAGAAAGGCACTGAAATCCCAACTAGCTACATATATAATTAATATGGGATCTAGAATGTTATCATTGAAACAAGAAGAGCGTAGGGCAGTGGTATATGATGGTTGTGCTCTTTTGCATAACGTCTCATGGCCAAAGGATGGCACAATAGAAACACTTTGCACCTGTTTTGTAAATGTAGTAGTTCATTGGCATGTTACTGGGCTTCCATTATGTCTGTTTCCTATAGCTACATGACAAAACTACCAAAGAACCAGAACAAAATGGAAAAAGTCAAGAAAGGTGAGCAACCAAATGCCACATCCAAGCAACAAACAAGGCTTGGTAGACCTGCTTTCTGTTCATCTTCTATAAGCTGGCATTAGTGTGAGACACGCTGGAGATAAAGCTGACGCCGATGTTATTATTGTTAGAACAGCACTTGAATATGAATTGTCTCACAAACCAATGCTCGTCATTGTTGATGATACAGACATATTTGTCTCCTGCTTTATCATGTAAAGTATTCGTCACGTATTTTTATGGAAACCAAACATAGCACGCTGTTTATAAAGCAGCAAAAGAAGTACTTGGTAGAGAACTTTGCCTCTCTCTTGTTTGTTCACACTATCTCTGGACGTAACACTACGTCTGCGATATTTGGTGTTGGCAAAATCAATGTCACGAAGGCTTTGTAAGCATCTAAGCAATGTGGATCAGATGTTCTGCTTTTTGGTGACACAGCTGCGAATATCAAGGATATGAATAACATTGGAGATAACTTTGTGAAGTATTTTTATGCCGTTTCTTCCCTTGATTATCTTTGATACGATTTTGTTGTGTCTTCCAAATATGTGTCCGCGGAGTGTATGCCGCCCACAAGCCGGGCTTGTTACTTTCATTTCCTGCGAGTTCATTTGCAAGTTATCACTTGGCTCCAATTGAGGACAGTGCTCAACTACTATGATTATAGACTCAAGGAAGAGAATAGCATTATGTCTCCTGTTGTCACAGATAAAGCAGACCTCCCTCTCCATCTATACGGTGTGTCTGTAAAAACGGCAACCATATATGCACAGGGTGTTGTTGTTCACAGAAAGAACTCCTATGCAACATTCAATGCAAGTGCGGAGCGCAGTGTGAGAACAAACATAACAATGCTGTAGCAATAGATGAATTGTGACGCGCCTTTAACTCTTGGAAAATGTACAAAAGTGTGATTTTGTGATGTATATATATATATATAGCCTAATAACTATTGCTGCTGTATGACTGGATGTTACAAAAACACAGTATATAACTTTCTAAAATAAAACTGATGAAATAACAGTTCTTGTTCAATTGTACATGTTCCTTGGCTAAATAAATGTTCTTGTTCAGTTGTACATGTTCCTTGGCTAAATAAATGTTCTTGTTCAGTTGTACATGTTCCTTGGCTAAATAAATGTTCTTGTCCAGTTGTACATGTTCCTTGGTTAAATAAATGTTCTTGTTCAGTTGTACATGTTTCTTGGCTAGCTTCTATTCTTTGTTTATTATGACGTACACAACATTTTCGAAATTTTAAAAACATTCATATTTTCTAATTGTGAGTTACTAATATACTCTTAGGAAGCTTTTGGTATCAAAATTTGACTGTTATAGAAAATGTATCAGTTCATGTATATTTTCATTAGCTTATTAAACGATAATTGAAATTTACTGGATGTCAGGGATATCACAGAGAGCCAACACCTAGAAAAAACTAATTGAAAACTTAGCTTTTGACTTCAGAGTGAACTGCTTCATCTGTTAGTTGTCAAAAAACACAAAGAATCCAAACAAAAAGAAAAAAGTCAGAGATGTTCCTCACCATTAAAATCTAATTTCTTGCTAGTTACCACAAGAGAGGTTGTGATAACTGGGCAAAGTTGTGGCTTTCTATAGAGTGCTTGATACACAGCAAGTTTATGGCTGCTCCAGCACCCACTACACACTCAACCCTTCACTCCTGTATTATTATCAGCAAATATCATTTAATGCCAGTTCATGTTTCTTTGAACCAGCCCCATGACGTTTTGTGCGAACTACTTGAAAACTTAGCTTTTGACATCTGTGGTGATAAGTAGTTGTCAAAAAACACAAAGAATCCAAACAGATGGGGACTTGTTGTTCCCTGCAGAACTGTGAAGATAAAGCACCACCATGTATTAAAAGTCTGCCAAGAAAGAGAAGATGACTTGACATCAGTATTCCCACGAAACCTTGCCGGAAGATTTCATATTCTGTCTCTTATTTTCTTTTTGCATCACCTACTGTCAACCTTCCTCAAAAAGCATATTTTTCTTAACTTCTCTTTTGAAATATTTTATTGGTCGCTACCTATCCAGCGCTTTTCATTAAATTTCAACTTGCTGAAAAAACATTCCAATGCAAAGACTTCTGGTGCATGAAGTAATTAATGCAACCTAAAGCACTAATTTAGACCACTAAACACCCCTTTCGTACAGTTCGGAGGATTTTACAATCAATTCCTCTTAATTTTATAATTTTCTCAGCCAAAATGAGAAATCTCCCTGGTGTGGCACTCCGAAGTACACGTCTTCAGACAATAACATTTTTCTTTTAGTTACATGTTGCATTTGTAGAAATCGTGACACACGGACACTACTGCTTTATAAGTATAAATATTTTAGTGTCTAAGCAAGTACTCCCTAATATCGGACATGATCACCGATCACTTCATATTATGTAAAATATTTTTACTAGCATGAAATATATTCACTCCTCTTCGAGGTTTATAGATTCACAGAGACCCAAGTGTATCGATCAATCTCCCCCATTGTTCCCCAAAACTTCTATTGTTATTCTAAAAGGGGTCCATACCGGGAAAAATAAAACTCCGTTAGGTCACCCGCCCGTAATAACTAAGAACGTGTACCAAGTTTGGTCCTGCCAGCTTTTGAATGGGGGGTATGAACTTTGTTTCAAAAATGGCACTCCAGGGATCCCGACAAAGGCATCGGAACATAAAATCCGATGCCAGATTCGAGTTCAGTTATACTGCAAATATACTTTTAGATCCCTATCATGACTAAATGATCTTCCGGGGCGCGTTTTAGCTTCCAATTGGTAGGAGGCTACGCCATACAGATAAGGACATGCCCTGGTTTCTTCCAGAGTCCACCTCCAAAGTTTAGTCATGTTAGCTTCAAAACAATAGTAGTTCGCGGACAAACAAATAAATTCATAAATATGTTCACATGCAACGTGAATTGATATAGGATAGACCTAAATGAATACATTACACATTAAAATTCATATTCATTCTGATAACACAAATATAAAGAAGAGTTTGATATTTCTATTCTGCTACCATGTTACCACAAGTGCAATTTTCCCGTATAAACCTCTTTATGATCAAATGTAAAACAAACTTTTAGCACAACAACAACAAAAAAAAAACGATCAACCGTGCAACTGTCAAAACCTGACATGAAGAAGCCATTATAGCAAACTAAGAATATATATATATTTCTGCGCACTTTTACGCTTTCCTTAGTCGGTAACTAGATTATTACTAGCATCTACGAAAAATAGCACTACCAGTTCCCATAATGATGTTATATATCTGATGATAACTCACAAAAAGGAGTCGCTCATGGTAGCTGTCACTACAACAACAAAGTCCTTCTGGACATCACCAAAAGCCAAAATTGCAACACTGTGTTAAGCTTCATTATTGTTTAACGTGATACTCATTAAATGAATAGTTTCATTGTGTCCATTAACGTGATACTCGTTAAATTAATAGTTTTCTTTGTGTGTGTCCATTACTGTGATGCTCGTTAAATGAATATTTTTCTTGTGTCCATTAACGTGATGTTCGTTACATGAATAGTTTTTATGTGTCCATTAACGTGATGTTCGTTACATGAATAGTTTTTGTGTGTCCATTAACGTGATGTTCGTTAAATGAATAGTTTTTATGTATCCATTAACGTGATGTTCGTTACATGAATAGTTTTTATGTGTCCATTAACGTGATGTTCGTTAAATGAATAGTTTTATGTAGGAAGCTAATGTACTTTGCTCAGAAACTTTCACTTAGGTTAAGCATTTTCATTAGGACACGTAAATGGAGTAGCCCAATTCATGTAGCTCTCGTGTTACGTTAAAAATTACTGTATCGTATTCTCATTAGAATTATTATCTTGTATCTTAGTGTAATATTATTGTTATTAAGATGAGATATTTTTCCTTTTGATATAATACTCTCTTTAGGATGACATGCCTTGGATCATAGTATAATACTATCATATGAGAGGTGGATTGTATCTTATAAAACACTCTCATTAGGGTGAAATAGCTTGCATCTTAGCATGGCACTATCGGTAGGATGAGACGCCTTGTATTTTTGTGTAATACTCTCACATATTATATCTTAACACAATACTCTCATTAGGAAATATCGTTGTTTGTATTGACATCCTTATCACGATGAAAGATATTGCATCCAAGTTCATCAATAGAATGGAATTGTTATATTTTGTTTTGATTAATCTCAGTGAGATGGCGTTTTTATACTTTATTCCAGTAGTCTCAGTAGAATGAATTTGTTTGTTTGTTATTAAGCCCAAAGCTGCAAACTTGGCTCCCTGTACTTTGCCTACCGCAGAAATAAAACTACACAATTTGAGCCTTATTAACCCTGAAATTTATCTCTGAGCCATCGGGGAGCAGTAGAATAGGATTTTCCTATTTTATTTCAATACTCTAAGTTAACATAAAATGTTTAAATTTTGTTTCAATATTCTCAGGAAAATAGGTTTATTGCGTTAGATGGGTAATCTACATAAAATAGTTTTATTGTATTAGTTAGCCACTCTAAGTAGAATGAGTTTTTAGTAATTTAACTAAGGCTTTTTATTTGTTTAGTTTAGAGAAAAGCCACATTGGGCTATCAGCTGTGTACATCACGGGGAATCGAATCCCGGATTTTAGTGTTGTAAGTTCGTAGACTTACCGCTGTCCATCGGGGACTTAAGAGAGGCATCAAGTAGGTTAGGGTTGTTTATTTTCTGCACTATGAGCAAAATAAGTTTATTGTAACTAAGTTCATCTCTCTCATCAAAATCGAAGTTAATAAATATTTCTATTACACACTTGGTTATTTGGATGCTCTTCTACAGTGGTTCACTACTCTCGTTAACAATATGCGTATTTGTCCATAACTCGAATTACAGCTGTATCTAAAATGTATTTCTTCATTACTTTCTGCAGTGTTTGGTATTTTGTTTGTTAAATCAGCTGTCTTACTAGTAGAGTGAGAAATTAAATATTACTTGCTAAATTCTGAGTTATGTTACAGCAACAGAGCATCAGGTTAACATTTCATTTAGATTAGAAGTTTCCTCAACTTAACATACTAAAAAAGTCGGTGTACATTATGGTAATTTAAACTTTCAATAGTGTGGAAACTGTTGTGTTTCTTTCAGTTTTCTCAGTCCAATGAAGAATTATTGGATATTATATTTTCAGTCTCGAAATAGTTTTTTATAGTTGTTGGCTGTGCATTTTTTTTTCTGTTTTAATAGTGTGGTAGTTCATGGTAGATCAAATTACCTCTGTCTATAGTGTGGAGAGTAAAGCTAACTATGTTAATATTTTCAGCCAGTTATCACTTACTAACATCTATGGGTTTCTATTACATAGGGTTTCTATTTTCAGCCAGTTATCACTTACTAACATCTATGGGTTTCTATTACATAGGGTTTCTATTTTCAGCCAGTTATCACTTACTAACATCTATGGGTTTCTATTGTAATGAGCTGGTTTGTGGATTTGCCTCTACGTAACAAAAGTTTCAGTAAGTGTTTTGTTGTTCTTTTTTTCAATAATATATGGAATAACTGATGTTTATTTGTATAGTTTTACATGTACATGACACTACATACAAATAGATGATACAAGTTGAGTGCTGTATTTTGTTCGAAAATAAACGTGGTCCAAGGTCATAGTTTACAGATGATAGAGGTTAGGCCATATCTAGGTCATCAACTGTCACGCTGTTTTGATTCGATGTTAAACGTCATCAATTTCATAAATGAGTTCCTGCTTTTAAGATCTTTTTGTTTTGTTTCCGCTGCTGTAAGTGAATAACACACCATCTACTGAAAATATTTCACACGTCATAAACATCGTTTCTGGTTGCTGACAGTATTTTCTGTTTACAACCTAACATACATCACTGGTGTCTCGTTAAAAGAGGACGATTTGTCATTAACCCGAGTTTAACGAAGTGCCACAAGCTTCTGTAAACATAAATTAAATAATAAACCTTCTATGTGAATGTGCCACGAATACAGTGCACAGAATTAAGAAGAACAAAGTAATGTTATTTTAAGCTTCACTAACACACTTAGCCATTTCGTAGATCATCTACACATCTGTCCACTTAAAGCACATAAAAATGTTTTAGGTACTCTGAAAGCCCTGAGTACCAGATTGTTGGCTATTTTCGTCTAAAACTATAGGAAGCTGCACATTTGTTATTTTCTGTTTATTGTTATTTGTAACAGCATATACTGTAATCATACAAATCCAAAACGCATATTTTCGTTACTGTAAAAAGAACATCATAAAAAAAAAAGAATATGAAAGGTGTAAAAATATTTTGTTTTCATGAGATGAAATTGAATGGCCAACTACAGTTATTCACATATAGACACTGTTAATCTACAAGGAGACAGAAGACGTCACAGCTCAAAATACACTATCTCAATAAATGGCCCCACCCCCACAGGTGGCTCAGCAATAAACTTGTGGGTAACACCAGAAATTGAGCTTCTATACTCGTGGTGAGCACAGCGCAGATTACCTATTGTATAGCTGTGCTCTTAAACACAAACAAATATAGTTAAAATTTTGCTTTCAAAAAAATCATGAAATTTTGGATGTAGCTACGTTCACAGGTTTAATAATTAAATATGAAATAATAAAATTAAAAAATCTAACTTCATAATCACAGCTTTTGCATTCGAAACTTCGCACAAAGGACCCATGAACTATTGTCAATATTTTATTATATATATACACACAGCGTGGTCACAAGTAAATAGACACCACCTTTTCAAAAAAAATGACATTTTTCAGTCATATTCACATGAATTGATATATTTATAATTTAATTAATATCTAGTAGATCTTCCTTTCAATTCGTGGAGTTTGTTGATCCTTTGGGGCATCGTGAGAATCATCTCGTCAATTTTAGATTGTGGAATTTTCGCCCACTCTTGCTTCAAAACTTGGAGTATATCGCTCTTCAAAGTTGATTTTTTTGTTGTTTCTTGACATGCCGGTCGAGTATGGCCCAAAGGTTTTTGATGGGGTTCATGTCAGGAGATTGGCTCGGCCAGGGCAACTTCTGGATACCATTTTTCTTCCTGCCTACTTTTGGGTGTTTCTAGCAGTATGACACGGTGCTCCATCTTCCTGG
>NW_013667001.1:227754-229205 GCF_000517525.1 Limulus polyphemus | reverse complement strand
GAGTAACCCAAGAGTTGGCCGTGGGTGGTGATGACCAGCTGCTTCTCTCTAGTTTTTCACTGCTAAATTAGGGACCGCTAGCGCAGATATCCCTCGTGTAGCTTTGGGCGAAATTCAACCTAAATCATGTTTTTTGTCAGGTAACTTACTTTTTTATATTATATATAATTATATTGGTGTTTTGGGCTAAGGATTCTTCTACAGTAGGTGTTTGTGACTTGTTGGCGATAAATTAAAAAAACGAACAGCACGCATTCCACTTGTTTTTTCAAATAATATATTCAAAACAAGTTAAACGTATTTACAATTATTATTTACACCATGTGTATCATAGTTGTATCTTAAATACTATACAATTCTCTTCTTGTCAGAAGTCCACTTAGGCTAATTCAATTGCTTTAGAATTCAGTTGACAAGCTGAACTATTTCTATCTTAAAACTATCAGTGTATAATTCACTTATTCCTTTTCTTCTCTCTTTTTTCTCTTATCACAACAATATCGGTGTATAATTCACTTACGCTACTGTTGAATTACTAAAGTTGTATCCTGAACTTCCGATATTCGTCTGCTTTTTCGTATTTAGGCCTACTTCCAATAAACGTCTGCTTTTCACATATAGGCCTACTTCCAATAAACGTATGCTTTTCGCATATAGGCCTACTTCCAAATAATCTTCTGCTTTAGTGAATGTCCACTCAGGCAGGTTCAATTGCTCTAGAATACTCTTTGACGAGACAAATTATTCTCCTAAAATGTCAGAAAATTGTTAATCTCACTTTACATATCAACCATTAGGTTATTCACTCCTACAGTTAACTTTACATTTTCTATCCTTTTCTCTGACTGAAACTCTCTCTTTTAATCGGCTTTATTTTTGACTCTCTTCCCGCTCTCTGGTCTCTCGTTTGGTCGCCGCTTTTTATATCTCTCACTGAGGCATTCTAGAAATATCCATTACCTCGACATCAATAACTTACAAACACAACTTTCAACAATCATCTGCTTTTAACACTCTTATTATTGTAACTAATTTATTATTATATATTTGTTTTGGTGTCAACGTTTGTTTGGATTAGGTTTATATTTAAAAACATGCATAGCTTATAGAGTTAAATATGTATTACGAAACTCCCGCCTATTCTGTAGAAGATTCTCGAGAGCAAGAATCAACAATATATGTATGTACGTAAATGCTTAAATGTAGCTCATTATTGTTACATAAATCTGAATTTTTTAGAAAGCCTCCACACGCCTATAAATATAACCAATGCGCCACGCCAAAAAGAGAGTTTCTATTATTAGTTTGCTGTAGTCAGTGTGCTATAAACTTCGGAAGCTATAACTGTGATTGTTATAACACTTATGAATTGGAAAACTTTAGATATTTGACCAGGAACATTTACAAAGTTCGAAAATTAAAAATCATTTAACTTCAGTGGATTTTCATCG
>NW_013667001.1:218288-227169 GCF_000517525.1 Limulus polyphemus | reverse complement strand
CTGTGTGTAACAATCTTGTTTGCAAATATCATAAACTGACTATATATCGGCTTTTACTTAACTGCTAGATCCAAAGTACAATTTTTAACTACTAAATTTAAAGGATCAGTTAACACAATTTCAGGCTTTTTGAAATTCTAATACGCAAAATTATAAAAACAACAACTAAACAATCATGAAATATTAACTCACAAAATAAATTAATTAATACTACCTACACTAAACAGTCTTTTATATCTGACACTTTTAATTATGGCCTTAATTGGTTTTTCATCGAATTTAAATAAAATGTAAATAATTTAAAATTCCATATTATTGTTCGGTACAATGTTTAAATCCAGGGCTTGATTTTCCGTGGTGGACACAGTGTAGATAAGTAGCTATGCACTAAAAATAGCAGTGCTTTTTAAACTTATTTCCATCATTTTTTCAAACGTGTACGTTATTTCTAGGTTTGATTGAGTAAAGATCACATTCATAAACCCGCTATTATAATAAATTGATTATATTACAATTGTGAAGTAGTAACATACAAAACTACACAATACACTATCTATGCTCTGCCAATCGCTATAATCGAAACCCAATTTTTAGAGTTATAAGGCCTCAGGCTTACCACTGAACTACAGAGAAGTAATAATCTACGACAGTTATATTACATAATGTCAAATTTATACTTTATTACACAAGTATAATAAAATAATTTTAAGTTTTATAAAGACAAGTAGAGATCGATATATATGTAACCTAGCTATGTACAGTAATATAGAAAGTTTTAATGTTACAAAGGTTTTGAAACAAGTATTGAGTTTCTTAAAATTTATCGCTACTGTTGCTCAGACTAACACAATGATAGTGATTTTCCAAAGTAGGCGTAATTGTTGTTGTTTTTACATAACTCAGTTTTTTGAGTTTTGTGTGTGTGTGACTTTTTATAGCACATGGAGCTATCTGCTGCGTCTACTGAGGGGAATTGAACCATTGATTTTATCATTATAATTACAAAGAGTTACTGCTGTCACACCAGGGAACTTTTATTTTTGACGAGAGTATTTTTAATTTATAAAGTGCAAGCGTTAAAGTAAATTATTTTTGATGCAACAGTTGTGGTAAGTGTTTATATAACTGTTTACGAATCATTTGTTGTATAGTTCACTTGTTGTGAATTGACGTCATGGTACTCAAACCTTCGGAATTTTTATTGTTGCTTTAATCGAATATTGTTGCATTACATAATGTCCAGTAGTGTTTAGAAAGTTCTATATTGCTGTAGAGAGTATATATATATATATATACACACACACACACATACGTGTACGAAAAATTAGTCAGAAAGAAAAAGAAGGGATAGATATAGACTGAGTGATCATGAGTTTAGCCATAAAGAGTGTACAGTGGCAACTTTTAAAGTGAAATAATGGCAGACTGTATTGTAATAACAGAGTAGAGAAGAATAATTCGTTTTGTCAATTGGGTTAAGGAAACTGAACCAGACTGTGTGGACTTTTGACGTCAAATAGAATTATTTAAAGCTCAGGATTCAACTGTGTAACGAACATTTGTATATACGTTTGACACGTTTCAATATACTATTTTAAAAGTGGAATGTGTGTTGTATGTTTATCGCCAACAAGTCACAGACACCAACTGTAAAAAAATTGCTCCCCATAAAAACTTACCACCCCCTCCTTTGAAAGTCAATGTGTTATACAGGTGAACTAAAACCATGAATGATTAAAAATTATTTATTCAAAATGGAAATCTGTATAAGTGGTGTAAAATAATATGACGTGTAAAAAAAAGGCATTCAGAAATTTCATATGGTATTGATAATTTCGCAGTGAAAGTATAAATCTAACATAACTCAGGAGCTACTGATCGCCTCTTTTTTTTTTCTTTAGTCGTTAGACTGTTATGATACGAACAGGAACTGCCCTCTCCTATTGGGAAAAAATCGATCATTTTCTTTTGTATATAACAACAAGCCATAATGTGCTCAATAACGCGTGAGATGCAGCTTCATTTAATCAAACGTTTAATGTTTCTGTAAAGTAAACTCGATTGATAATTTTAGTTGTCATGAGATAATAGATACTTCAGCGCGGAAGCAATTTTATTCTTTCCTATATTTTTTTTGTTAGTGTGAATGATCTTTGGATTATCTAATAATACAAACGAAATCCACGCCAAGAAGCCTTTGTTGGTTGTTATATAAGTGTAAAGAAGGTTAACAACCGGAGTATATATGACAAGCTATGCTTTCAAACATACCGGTTTGTCACTGGAGGGCTATTTTATGTGCTAGTAACATATGGACTCGAGGATTCCACATTCATATGATAGCTACTCGGTTGTTTGGTCGTTTTATAGATTGAAAAACTAGCTTTGGAACTATGACACAACTAAATAGAAACTGCTATAGGAAAATGTTCGATTTTAATGTGAGCATCTTGCTTAATGAACATGGAATCCAACCTGCCAGAAGTATAGTGTTTCAGTGTAAGGAGAATTTAATTTAACAAACACGAAAGCTGTGAAATTTTGAGCCCACTAATACAAAAACAAAATAACTGACGCCAAGTGTTTTGTATTTGTGAATATATATTATGCTATCTAAAATGAATTCTATCTATTTGTTTGTTGAATTTCAAGCAAAGCTAATCGGAGGTTATTTGTACTAGACATCTGTTGAGCTACTCTTTTACAACGAAAAGTGGGATTGACTGTTATATTATTACGCCCTCGTGGCTGAAAGGACAAGCATGTTCGATGACTGGATCCAAACCCGCTACCCGCAGTTTGCGAATTATTTCTTTTACACTTTGAAATAAAAAGAGTTTACTCTTTTGTTTGTTTGAAAGTAAGCACAAAGCTACACAATGGGCTTTCTGTGCTCTGCCCAACACGGGTATCGAAACCTGATTTCTAGCGTTGTAAGTCCACAAACATCCCGCTGTGCCAATGATATTATGTATTAACGAAGTTTATAATCCAACATTTTAAAATAGTTTTTACCGAAGAAATAATGTCCATGACAAAAATTTGATATGTCAGCACACAACACATCTCCTGATATGTCAATGCTCTTGATAATTTTTCATCGTCTAAATTTTAACAAGTCAAGAACTCAACCACTATTAATGTTTATTTTTCGTACAAAGCCAGGCGGACATTCTGCTGTGTTGGATCATCATATATTGGTAAAACCGTTACTAACTTTGGGTACTTAGTTCCGAGGCTTCCAAGCATTCCAAATCCTTTTTTTTTTTGCGTTGGAAACTCTGGTGCGTTTTTCTTTAACCTTAGAAAAGTTGCTACAAGCTCATGGGAGTCACATTGTTAACAGTTAACCGATCTTTATTTGTAAATTACTCATTTAAAAAATCTTAATCTGATTTGATTACTTCTGTAAATAACCATTGCGCTCTCTTCCTTTAGTTGTTCAGTGGAAAACTATTAACTTTACATGCTTGAATAAGGTAACGTTGCATCAACTTTACTTGTATATATATTTAGTTTAAACTACAGGCCTTATCGCTTACAATGAAATGTGACGGTGCTAGACATGAATTATGAATTCTGTAGGTTTTTAAACTCATTCTCTTCAAGGTACCGCCAAGAAAACCCCAAGACACTCCTTAGACCAGACATGGAAGCATATGGATTCATAGATAGTGGTTCTTTGGACCATCAGTAAGTAATAAGTTTTAACTAATCCTCTGTTTCTTAGTCACGTGATTAATTGGTTTAAGCGATCATTGTTTCAAGGCGTGTGGATATTGTTCTGATTTTCTGTATTCCCAAGGTTTACACATTTTAGTTCATTACAGCCAAACCAAAGCTCTTTTTTACTTGGGCTAACTGATGGTACTCGTTAAGGAAGCACAATTTGTATAAAGAACAATATTAAATAATGTTCCCCTTCCTCCTTTCTTTTGTTATTAAACCACTAATGGCCTCATTAGATGTTTATGGCATAACCCGCTTTGTGGAAGGTAATAATTGACTCATTAGCTGATTAAGTACTTCTGTCTCTAAATTCAAAGCCAAAAGTCTATAAAAAAGTGGAAATGTGCCCTACGTAAGGGAGTTTTTCATCCCCATTCTCGGGCAAAAATCCTAAAACAAAACAGCCTAAGGACAATTTTCAATTACTATATCAAAATTTACGGTAATCGAGCCACCCAACTCTAGGTGATGCAAGCCAAAAGTCTATAAAAAACATGGAAACGTGCCCTATTTCAGTGAATTTTTAATTCTCCTTATTGAGAAAAAATCCTAAAACGAAATAGCCCTTGTACACTGTTCGACAGTTTCCGGTTACTATATCAAACATAAAGGTAATCGAACCAGCCAACTCTGAATGATAGATGTTAACACACATACACATAATCATTTTTATATTCATGGTGTCATATAAACACGCAGGTTAAAGAAGCCTTGATACAAAATGATAAAAACCCTAACGCTTTCGAAAGGTGGACCTTTCGAAAGCCCTATGGCTATAGGGTTTATTATCATTTTGTATTATTTTTATAGTAGGATTAAAGATCCACGAACAGCCCGCTACTTACGACAAACTTACTAACCAGCTTTTGAAACAACATTTGAATGTTGTAATCAACCGAGAACATTGGCTGCTTCTCTACTGTTTTAAATACTCTGCATTGCTTCTTGTTCGTACCTTTATCCTTTATTTTCACAGTGTACGTCACAGGTTTCGCTGTCAGTGACCCCAAGTTTTTGGACCTACTCCTAGTTCAAATGTTTGTTTCAGATGTTGAAAGCATGAGAAGTGTATTTCTTTTGACAATCATTTTGATATTACTTACTCAGAGCCTTAGAATAGAAATGTTTCATGTACATTGGTTCCTTATTTTAAAACACAAGACATGTCAACTAGCAAATATATCTCTACCAAGTTACATTATTTTACGAAGTATTGGATTTGACGCTGAATACTCTAAGAATTAGATTTTCTGATAACGTGTTGCCACTTTAGATGTCCATGTTTCAGATGCTTGATAGTGCTGTCGACTGAGTCAAATCGAGTGAATTCGATCAACATATTATTTTGTTATTAATGATCGTGTCTCGAATCACTTCGTTGTTAATCATCGATGAAAAAAGTTGTTCATTTGTCTACTTTGTAATGATTCCACTGCGCAAAATACTGCACACGATGTATATTGTATGCACCATTACTATACATATACGTTACGGAGTTAATAAATTACTTCTGATTGGAACGACCTTAGTATAGTATCATTCGAAAATGGTTTTTATGACCTCTCGGATCTTTCGATTTTCTTTTCAATTTGGTCAGGATCTTTAAGCCCAAATGAAAGAGAACGTATCCAAGATTTTAATATAATGGTTAAAAACTGAAACAGAAGAATGTCTGTTAAGTTATTGTTCTTTCTTCACTTTAGTGTAGGTTTAAGTGCCACAAGTATCTACTTGGTGATGGCTTATCCAATAATTATGGGTGGTAGTCGAACACTGGTCTAATGTGTGGTTTAGATACGAATCTGGCAGATACACCTTTATGTAGCATTTTGTACAAACTCATACAAGTTTAGCAAGTTGTAGCTTTTTGTATGTTAAAGTACGCATACGCCTGGTGTTGCCTTTGATAAGATTTTTATTAGCTTATACGAGATCTTTAACTGCCTAGTGTTTTATCAAAAACCTGCAACCTTGCCTAACCTTAGCCTATATGAAATATTTAACTGCCTGGTATGGATTTATTTAAAACCTAATGTTAGCCTATGTAAGACCTTTATCTGCCTGGGATAGAAATATCTAAGGTCTGTAAGTACCTGATGTGGGTATACTTAAAAACTGTGACTGTACTGTGTGAACCGAAACACCACCATGAAAAAGTACTTTTATTGACATGTAAAATATTAAGTATTTGTTAATATATACATATACAAATAATTTTGAAATGATATTTAGTAGTTGTTGTATTGCAAGTCTCTTAAAAGACATCATGTCAAAATTTTATTAACGATAGTGGAAGCGGTGAAATATATGCTGTTGGAAAGAAATGGTACGTGACCAATGTATGAGCGCCTACCAGTCAACAGCTAGCATTCACTTGCAACAGGTAAAGGAAAAAATTTTCTTAATGAGAAGTCTGATGTAAAACTTTAATTAAAATAAATACAAACTTTTACTGTTTAACATATAATACGTTATTAGCATACGTACAATTTGGAAAGAATGCCAGAGTAGAAATGCATGTAAAGAGTAATGTATTTAAGTGTTTGACACTTGCTGTATTAAATAAACAGACATGTCTTATTATTTCCTTGTGCATACTGGGTTTATATGTATACCATCGAGCTATACACCCAGTAATAAACTTACCCTATAAGATTGGGCGTCGTCTTTCATTGTACGTTACACTATATTCGTTAATTTGTACTATCAGTTCCAATGGAACACGTCCACTACATGCATGGTTGATAAAGCATGGAAGTAAGTATATTGTTTTTCTTCGCTTCGTTCCTGTTTCTTTCAGCTGTTGTTGTTGTTGTTGGTTTCTTAGCTACACAATGAGCTGTTTGCACTCTGTCTACCGCAGGAAATCGAACACCAGATTTTAGCGATGGAAGTCCGTAACGCTGATCCACTGGGGGGCATCTATTTCAGTTCCAATAAGGTATACACGATAACCTACTTTCATTACATTTCTTACTATCCTGCATACTTTCACTATGAATAACATTTGATTTAAAGAATAAACAACATTCATACCACACCACGATGTCACTTTTATTGAAATTGAATCATATCACTCAGTAACATAAGCTAACCATTGGCTTAATAACTAAATTGAAATAAAAATTTTCGTCATACTTTTAACTTAAAAATAACATATTATTACAGAACTGCATGTTTCTAAATTAAAATTACAATTAAGAACATACTTTTTCGGAATATTCAATATGTTTAGGACCTACTTACAAATAGCAATTTTAGAGCATTTTAAAACTAGTTAAAAATCCGGTAAATTCTACCACTTTTGGGATAAGAACATTTATAAAATACGAAACATCAAAATGAAAAAGAACAACACTGTAGGAGCAGCTGAGAGCTCAAGTAGTAAAGGCAGCACTTTCGTGATGATTGAAAAATATCTAAATCTAGAAGTACTGTTTGTTTTGAATTTCGCGCAAAGCTACACGAGGGCCATCTGCGCTAGCCATCCCTAATTTAGCAGTGTAAGACTAGAGGGAAGGCGGCTAGTCATCACCACCTACCGCCAACTCTTGGGCTACTCTTTTACCAACGAATAGTGTGATTGACTGTCACATAATATACGCCCCCACGGCTGAAAGGGTGAGCATGTTTGGTGTGACGGGGATTCGAACCTGCGACCCTCAGACTGCGAGTCAAGGGCTCTAACCACCTGGCCTTTTTAAAGACTAATATGAGATGTAAACTCCAAGAAGAAACGCAGGCTCAAAATAAAATAATTTCTATTATGTTCAGTCCAATCAAGATTATTTTTTTTTACATAAGATAAATTAATATTTTGTAATAATAGGTAAAGTTTAAAAGTTATTAAGTAGACAAAAAAAACCTATAAAATAGTCGTTGGAAATTCGACAGTTCTTGGAGTTTGCCTTCTATTCAATTCGACTCTACAAGACATCCAAGACTTTTGTAAAGAAAATCCTTGGAGTACATCGCATTGATAACGTTCTTCAACAAATACCACATTACTGTGAATAAAATACTTTTTATATTTGTTAGCAAAACAATCTGTAAGTAGATTTTAAGATTAAGGATAAATTCACTTTAAGATATCTGAAGTATCTGAGGTATCCGGATACATTTACAGTATTCTAATTACTTAACTTGGACAAAAAATGTTTTTACAATCTCCCCCCCCCCCCGATAGTTTATAACGCTAATAATCTGGGTTCGATCCATGCGATGACCACAAAACATTTAACCTATTACACAGCTTTGCGCTAAACAATAACTTTTTTTGGTGTGCACTTGAAATAAGTACTAGTACTTTCTCCTTTTACAAACCAGCCAAATATATTTAATACTGTAGCATCCTCTATTAACTTGTTTTTTACTGGCTCCTCCAAATAATAACCAAAGTTGACTCTCTTTTGAAAGATAAACTCGTAATGGTAATCTTATGACGAAATTTATTTTTGAGATTTCGTCGTATGAACTTCAGTTGTTCAGACATTATTAAAACCTTAACAAGTTACAACAAAACGCTCAAGCCTCCAACTCCTTTGGGATTGAACTTGAAAACAAATAGCACTTAACAATAGTGTGATCAATTTAATAGGTAAGAGTGTAATAAACTTAAGTAAACAAAACTCAACTTTGAATTAGTTCGTTTGAGTTCACTTACTGATTTTAACTATTTTTTACAACTACGATCATTCTCAAGTACTGTTTCAAAGAGAGAAAAAAGATTCTTCCTTACTGTAAAATTTATAACTCGTAAAAAATAAACAAACATAAGAACTGTAATCTTTGAAATAAAAATTTTCACAATACAAGGTTACAAAGGCTGTTGGAAGACACGCACCAAGCCTTTAGTCACAGTATGAGTATGCAAAAAGAATAGAAAAATTAATAAATAAGATTAAACGGGTGCATTTTCAGAGGCTCATTTAGTTTGTTTTTATGAATTTCGCGCCAAGCTACACGAGGGCTATCTACGCTAGCCGTCCCTAATTTTGCAGTGTAAGACTAGAGGGAAGGCAGCTAGTCATCACCACCCACCACCAACTCTTGGGCTACTCTTTTACCAACGAATAGTGGGATTGACCGTCACATTATGACGCCCCCACAGCTGAAGGGGCGAGCATGTTTGGTGTGACGAGGATTCGAACCC
>NW_013667001.1:196044-217945 GCF_000517525.1 Limulus polyphemus | reverse complement strand
ATATTAATAGTTTTATGTCGGTGCTTCATGCTTCCAGTCCAGTAACTAAAAGTCAGCAGGTTACTTTAAAACTACTCAATATGCGTCGTCAAGTGATCCTTATTATGTCAACTCGTTCTTCAACAGCGGTGTCAAATAGATTTTTCTTATTTTCTACAAGTAATACAAAGTTATTTCTGTACTTATTTATGGCGGCAGTAAAAACTTTCATTGGTTTCTAAAAACCTGTAAAATTCAGGCTTTCCTTTTTTATTACTGTCTCTACAACTTTACAACTATATAATGGAACCATGATAAAATGTTTGGAACTTGCAGGGCGTTGGACGAAAATCCCTTTAACGGTTTTACTCTTATGCTTATTATGATACGTCAACATAAAAGTTATTATAAAATGATGCTTAGAAATCATGATATTTGATTATGTTTCCTTTATCCCAGAGCTCAATAACTTTTGCACACATTTAACAATATAGTAACTAACTGGGCACACACACACACGCGCACTGTTACACTGATTGGCGCTCTTAAAATCAGGTTGGACAATCTTTTATACAGCAATAGTAGTTTGGCTTGGCGTGCCATAAATTCCACAAGACGTCAGGATGCGTTTTGTTTGATTGTGGCTCATTCGTGCTAGAGTATAGTCTGCAAATATGTACACAGATGTTCGCATGTGCTTACAGCAGCAAATGCGATGAGATTCAGTGATTATGACAGGCAAGAAAGATGACTGAAGTCACTATTATGCAATTTCAACCAATTTAACATTATTATCTGATAAGAGTCTTTGTCCATCAGAGTGAAAATGAAGCATTATGGATAGGATATACTTTAGATGCTATTAGTCCTAACAGAATCCCAGAACCTAACTGTTGCCACAAAAATGTCCCTCATACCTCAATACACCAATTACATGAGCTGCCACTGTCAGGATAACAAGAAGCAAAGTAAAAGGCATCAAGTTTTTTTTTGTTTTCTTTTTTGCATTATTTACTCCACCATCAGCTGCCAACACACCAATGGGTGAAGCGAAATATCTAACCACATCAGACATTTTTAGTCTCTAGTTTCCACAGTTGGTTCTCTGAGCATCATCAAAACCATAATTTCATATTTTAATCTTAGGTAAGCCTGGCAAGGTTCCGATTGAAATGTTTAAATTCGTTTACCTTACTATTATATATATTTATTTATTGGTATTTTTATTTTTCTGTTGCAGAGTCATCAATCACTGTTCAGCATTACAAGATACTTGCATTTTTTTTACAATGAAATTACTTTTAAAGTGACATCTTCTGATGTTTTTCTTATTTAATGCGATTATAAAATGTTTTATATTTTAAATTCTACATTCATTTCAGTATTGTTACTTCATATTTTATGTTCCGTAACTTAATAAACTATTTCTCTGACTTCCTGTAACCAATAGTCCAATATCCTTCATTTCTGACCAACTCAAATTTCTCTGATTTTTCTTTTTTACATTTCATTATTATATTTCCTGCTTAGAAAATGAATCCTTCTGTAAAGTACAATGACTGACAGCATACATTTTTATATCCAGGAAACATTTCATGTGCTCCACATGGTGTGTTTCACACAGCAAGGTTCAATAGAAAACTGGTCTTTCTAGAAGTCTTCAACCAAAATAAAGCTTTATTTTCACATTACTAAGCATTTTTTAAGCTGTCAGATGAAGTGAGGATGTCAAGTTAAGGAAATAATACATAAAAGATATAGTTTAATTTTTTTACCATTTTTAAGAACATTCTGCTGTGCATGAATAAGGACAATTACAACAGTTTTAAATTTTCACTACAGTGCTGCTGACTAAAACATATTCTAAAATTTTTAATATATTAATACTGAATCTAAAGGTTCATCAATAAAAACTCCAGTTTGGTGAATGATATTAAGTGTTAAAATAGGAGGGTGTGATTAGATTACACTAAAACTAGTCTTGCAGATCTAAAGATTCTTCTAGTTCATAGTGATTAAGATTAGGAGATGCTGAACAGTTCTTAAATCCTGACAAAACAGACAAGTTACATTTTATTCAAACCTTTCAAATGTTTTCCTCATTTATTCAGGTTCTGTAAGACATTTCTCAGCAGCCAAATGTTTATAGAAGTATCATATATTCTAAAGCATTCTAAAGAAGGAAAATGCTTACATAAGGCCACATAAGAAAAGTTCAGAAGATCACCTTCAAGTCTCTGCTATAATACAAGGATAGCGAGTGGTGACAAGTTAAAGGGGTAGCTTCTTTAACTGCTTCCTTTCCAACTGATTATCTATAGAAAATATATCTTAAAGTGTAAAAAGAAGGAAAGTTTAAGATACAAGTATGAGAATATTTTGTTGAAAAATTCCTCAAGATAACTGGATATTTATTCGGTGATAACTTGCCGAGACCGTTGGGCACCCACAACAGTCAAGTAACAGAAAAGACCAAGGTTCTGAAGTTTCTACTGGAAAACAGGGAGGTATTACCAAAAGGTTTGAGTCCTCCTATGGGACAGCAGTAAGTCTATGAACTTATAATGCATAATCTGGGGTTCGTTTCCCCACAGTGGACATAGCATATAGCTCAATGTGGCTTTCCTCCGAAACTAACAAACAAACAAAACCAAGAGGTTTGGAAAACAGGGAGGTGTTACCAGTTTCAAGAAAGTTATTGAAGCATCTACAATTTTTTTTTTGGTGAAAATATGGAACAACTTTTGTGAGCTTGTTTTTGAAGTTTTCAGAGTTGACATAATATGTCTCTATTTTGAAAATAGTATTGAGTCTCTTGTTGATTAGAAATTTCATACAGATTACCATTAACAAGATGATACCATACTTATATGTCACTTGGATAAAGCTTATGCATAAGTTGAATTTCTCTGTGAAACTACATATTTGTACTAAAATATTTATATATAAGAATTTTTCTACATGAAATTACTAACACACTCTTGTTCTGATGTCATGTATTAATACTCAGTACACACTGCAGCCTCATGATGTGTACCAGATGTGTAAAGCAAGTGGTGTTAGCATTTTATGTAGCTAAACCATAATTGTTTTAAAAATAATCTTTTTTTAACCATAATACAAATAACTAATTTAAGAATGTCACAGAAGCTTATTTTAGATTTTGTCTGAAAATTTATTCCCATTTTAACTTATACATGCTATAAGTCATGTGATTATACAAGTCCTCAATTCTTTTATTGAATAAGAAGTCCATCTTGTTCTTCAGTTCACTCGTAGCCTCTGTAATATAATGGTTATACATCTTCATTAAAAAAAATACATGACTTCTGAAACATTACAGATAAATATAATTAAATGAAAAAACAGCATATGATATCGATCTAATTCTTTACATATAAAACTAGTATTAGGTTAACCTCAACACAGGTTACATTTTAATCAGCAAATTCATATGTTCTTTTTAATAAATAAATATTTTCCATTATGTACAACTAATCTCGTGAATCGACACTTGATTTTATATATGTCTCTTATCTTGTCTTTACTAACCTCATGGTGGTAGGCTATTTTATACTTATGTAAGCTCTGACAAAACAAATTATATGTTGGCTGTTTTAAAGCTACTAGAATTGAAAAAAATAATTACATTTCAAAGCTTATAAAATCAAAATTCTAATAAACACATACTCTTAATAAACATCAATAATAAAAAAAATCACATTTTTAACCCTTAGACTGCCATTATCGTCAAATGAGGATTTACTACAAACTGCTGATATTGTCAATTTATGATATATGCTTTACCGCCTTGTCACTACAGGGATAGTGTGTGCATTTGTTTGTAAGTACCAAGTAACCATAGAATCCTTAGTTCCAAGCTAATAACCATGGTAGAACCACATCCTTTGACTTCTCGAACTGGTTTGAAGTGTAAACTCGCCCCCTCCTTAACACCGACCAAAATTACTAAGATGTTAGATAAGTATTATGATGGAGAAACTCTTTAGATGATTCTGGCCCAGAATTCATTGTACAGGAGGAGGTAGTAGAGAGTGATGTGCATTTAATGGATATGGAGTTATTGAGTAAGAGCAGGGAGAGTTTGGCTGGGGTGCATGCTGGGCTCTCTGGTGTTGCCATAAGCTGTCCCAAGAGAGATGACCCAGCAACTCCTCAGTAAGGACAACGCTTTGTCTGGTGTAAGGGCAGTAATTATGTGTCCAATAACCCTTTTGTTCTACACAACAATGTACAAATAACTGAAGAGTACTACGAGATAAACTACTTCCAACTATTCTTTGACAGAACTCTTGTGAACCATATTATAAGTGAAACAAACAAATACTATCAATTTTGTAAAGACATTGAAGCTATACCACCTTTTTCTAGAATGCAGACGTGGAGAGACACTGTTATAAGTGACTTTTATACCCTCTTGACTTTCATTATGCTTACGTCACATGCTGAAAAAGCACATCAAAGATTATTGGAAAACAGGTGCTCTGATAAACACAGAAGTATTTAATAAATATCTGGCACATGATATATACTTCTTTGCTTTCTGCACATGGCAGTGAATGAGACCATTGATGTTAGTGACTGACTGTGTAAAACAAGAAATACGTTTTCATATACATCAAGAACAAGTGCACCAAAACCTTCATGCTTTTTCAGAAGTTGTCACAGACGAATCTTGTTTTATTCAAAGGCTGTGTCAGTATCAAGCAATACATTCCCAGTAAATGACACCATTTTGACCTAAAGTTATTCATGCTTTATGACTGTAAAACAGAGATGATTCTTGACATGATTTTTTACATGAGTAAGGCCACAAACATTCCACAGAAAGACCTATTTGGACTGTTGGGTGTTGTGGTCAAGACAATGATGAACAGGTTTTGGGGGCAAGGTCATATTTTGTACCTAGACAATTGGTACACATCACCTTCTCTCTGCCAATATCTCTTTGACAATAACAATGGTGTTTGTGGTACAGTGCAGGCAAAGCAAACATTTATGCCAGACTTCCCTGCATGTATTCAGCCTGTAAGTTGCCAACTGTGGAAGACAGACACAGTGCTGGCAATAAAATGGCACGATAAGAGTATGTTGATGATAGCGTACAAAGGAAAAATGGTAGACAGTGGAAAAGTTCACTTCAGCAGTAATGAGAAAATTATGCAGCCAGATGTGGTGTTTGATTATACATATAACATGCAGCTGGTGGACAAGTCAGACGTGATAGTAGCATCAGTGGAATGTGTACAAAAGTGCATCAAATGGTACAAGAAACTCTTTTTTTTATTTAGTGGATGCCTCCATACTCAATGCCTATACCTTGTACCTAGTGAAAATAAGTAAAAATATGTCTTTGTGAATTTAGTCACAACATGGTGTACCGGCTCCTGGCACTATATGGGACTCCTGTGGCTACTCACAGTGGTTGTAGAAGCTCCCATGTAGACTTGACAAACAGGTTTTGTGTTATGAACATGATCAGTCATCACTATGTAGTACAGTTGCTAGCTATTGCATTCAGGAAAAGTGTACAATGTTAGTATTAGGTCTGCATGCACACTGTCCTCTACTAGCAGAAGAGAAAGCTCACTACACACATGTGCAAGGAATGTGAAGTGCCACTGTGTGTTGGAGACTGTTTTAGGGATTAACATACGCTAAAAAAATATTGAAAACATCACACACTGAAGTGATGAAAGTGTAAATAGTGTATAATAAACTGTAAGTTGAAGATAAAAATATAAGTTTGTAAGTAAAACTTATTCCGTTAAAGTGTGTATCTTTTGGGCTGTGCTTTCATGTAAATGCTCATAAGGTGCAAAAAACTAAGTATAGTGTAAATTATAGTGTCCCAATGTATCCTAGAACATTATAAAAGTGTAGACAAGCAATACACACCCCACTATGATATGTAATATCCATGATCCAGGTACAGAAGATGAAGTTCTGGGCAACCCAAGGCAAGACTTTATGAGCATGCCAAAGTGAAAGTAGCCCACTTACAGTGTTTGTCTGTTTTCATATATACTTATATTTCTGTAAGGTAAATTAAAACAATTTTAACTTTTATATTTTTGGCACACATGATAGTGGTGGCTAGAAATATTTGATCAGCAGTTTAAGGGTTAAAAACAAAATACTACCTCCCAAAAGTTAGCTTGTTACACGACAGATTTTACTTAGATAAATTCCATTTATTTTATCCAAATAGATACAAAGTAATAAAATTAACTGCTATTCAACTCAAATGGTCATTATCTGCAGTCTAATAGACACTATGGCTTAGAAATATATTAATTAACAGAGCCACTGTATTTTCAATTTTTTTCTGAAAATACACTTGTGTTTCTTAGTGTTATAGATCTATAATTCTTCTATAACTGCAAATGTTTTTACATCTGCTATAACAAAGCAACTACCACCTTAAACTTAAATTAAGTTTTTATCTACTAATGCTGGACTGATATCAAACATACTAGGCATACCAGTAAACACCTGCTAACTCTCAAGTGATAAACAAGTTATTACCTTATAACATCTGCTATATCCCAGCTGGTGTCCAAAACCAATGGGCCTTCAATTGTTACTCCATCCTTTGTGACAGTAGCAATTTGATACTAATGAGGAAAAAATAAAATAATATAACAATATCCATAAACCCTGAAAATACAGGTGACCACATGTAAACAAAGTTAGTCACCAAAATCCTTAAGTGTCTTATCTCTGGAGGACATTCCTACATATCGATAAATATTTTCTTATCCATTTTTAACATATCATTTTTAAGTAAAATACAATAATTATTTCATGGATGGAAAATTATAGTGAAGTACAGAAATTAGCTTAATTCAGTAACGAACAATAAAAATTAAGGAAACTGTAAAATGTACATTCATTGAACATTTTAGAATCATCTCATTTCATCTTCTGCAAAGTTCAAAAGTAATTTCAGGAGAGAAAGAAAAATGAAAACTTGTAATTCGCATAGAATTTATTGACTAACAAGGAAAATTCATTGGAACGACAAAATAAAATTAAGCAATACTAGAAACATTAGAATAAGTGTTAGTCAGTTGAAGTGTATTCGTAGCTCAAAACAGATCAAATGTTTCTTCTATTAAAAGTATTACATCTGATTGATATATTGAAGATGTTATACGAAAGAGATACTGTGGTTACTTTTCTTACTTGTATGCATAGGAAAATTAAAATGTGATTCATGAAAACATTTCACAACAACAACAAAAAAACAACAATCTCACCATCTTTGATCAACACCCTTCTTTTAATAAGTGATTCTGTTACACAATTTGAGTTAACTAACCATAAACCAAAAATAATGACATGTCCAGATTATACCAGTTAAACTTAGATCCAAGTTTTGTCTAACAGTTGAAGTAAGGATAACTTCTTTTAGCCTCAGTCCAATTAAATATAAAATATAACCAAATTATACCTACAATAAATAAAGAAAAAATATCACACCCAGTCATAAAAAATTACAGAAATGTTGGGACAGCTGACATGTGAACACATGTACTTAACTGAAAGTATGTTTACAACATGCCTTGAATCTTTCACATTATATCCATAGGCCAGAATAGACAAGTGTTGAAAGTGCCAATGGGACTACAAAAGCCCTAGGTCACCTGAATTATATGATACATTAAGAGTATATCAGACCACAAAAGAAAGTCAGATGAAAAAAAACAACAAAACAATGTTGAATGATATTTCAGAGTGAAGTTTTGGAATGGTTACAACCGGTAAGAAAATCAATGATAACAGTAAAACAAACCGATATGGTTCACATATCAATCCAGAAGATGTCTGTCAAAGTGAGGGGGACTAGGGATATGGGAGGAAATTGCCGAGTTAGTTAAACCACCTTTCATAATCTGAATTAATGATCACAGCCCTCAACTGATACACCACTATAAGAAGATAACCAAAAAGGGGCTTCTGAGTCAAGTTCAGTAGGAACTATGTAGGTGTTATGATTGTCCAGTGAAAAGAACAATAACTCTGTTTACTAATCAACAGAATGGACCAAGTAACAAAATTTTAAATTAAATAACTTTTATTTCATCTTAGTTTTAAAACAACACTAACCCCCCACCCACACTCACCCTTTCTTTTTTGAACAGAAAGTGTAACCAGATAGTAAAGAAAACACTACTTCTGACAATGCACTCTTGCACAATAATGAGTGACTCAAAAAAATCATATATTATCAATTATTACAATTCAGGAAAAAAACCATTAAAACAGGAAGACAGCAGAAAAATAAAGCAATAATACCAAACAATGCAGGAAAAAAAACAAAGTTTCATGGGGTGGTCTTTATTCTGGCTCACCCTAATGATCACAATAAGCAACACACACAGATATACCTATATATGAACACACCCCTGAAGCACTAAACCAGACACTAAGTGGTACATTTCACGAAAAAGACCATAACCAAGAACTAAAAAGTTGGTTATGGTGTTTTTTTCAATAATTTTTAGAGAGGATCAAAAGACAAACATTCCTTAAGTACTAAGTGAGCATACTTCCATATAACAAAGCAACTATCAATTCTAACATGACAGAGCAACTTGCTTGAGTCTTTGCTATTCTACAACAAAGGATAAGCCAGAGGAATAAAGTAGGAAATGAAGAATCTACTTCTTGCATATGTTCAAGCAATTGTCACAAACACACACATCTTGTGATCTGTTTTCCTGTCACTGTTTCCTTAAGTTGATCTACTATTTGAATTTAGTTCTTTATGTGGTATATTACGAACTCTATCTAGTAACCCATGTCTTAACTCTTTCAGCATGGCCTCAGTTATTTGGACCGACCTCGTAACCATTTCGTGCTTGTTATAGTTTTCATGCTATAACTTTTAAATTAGTAAGCGAATGTCAATAAGATGTTGTAGATTATCAGTAAACATTACAATGCTTTCATACACAAAATATGAATTTTTTTTATTATTATTAAGTCTTAAGGTTTGCAAAGCAATGTTTTTCTCATGCCTTTTTTTTTCTTTCCATATGTTGCCTATCTGTCATGCAAAGTAATTTTCATTTTAAGATTAAAAATACTTTTATGCATCAGAAAAATTTCAAATTTCACATGCAAAATTTTTATAATGTCCAGATAGTTATCAATCATCTCTTAAGAAAAAACTTTATATTTTATCTGTTATTTTCAGTAATTAATCTCTATATGGAATCGGTAGATTTGACCAATCTTGCAACCACCATAAAAAATAAGGAAATAAATGTAAATTATTCCTCTTTCATTCTAGAATGAACACAAATTATAACACAAAAAACATAAATGTTTAGATTAAATAACTTAAATCTCATAACATTTATGTATATTTATTATTTTTATTATGTTGACCTTTCAGCTGTGCCTGGCTAACAATAGAGAAGGTACAATAACGTGGCTCACGTGCACTCATGTTACTATATCAAATAACATAAACTGACCTTTGGTCTGTACTAAGTAACTTGTCTCAGCTGTGTTTTAGTAGACTAGTATTTTGTAAAATACAGTCACATTTCAATTATTATACATCATATATGTATATAGATTATTGCTATTTTGAAATAATTTCTTAAACTTATTTTTCTTAAAACATAGAACAGTAAATAAAGAAGCAAACAATTATCTCTTCTAGTAATGACCTTTGTACTTGGTTGCTGTTTGACATAGGTTGCTAAGCCTTTAAAAATTTTGCATGTGGAAGATATGAAACAAAACAATTTTTTTAGGTTCTATATATATACATTTGAATAACTAAAAAATCACAAATTACTACATCAATACCATAGAATTCCACTATAATTTATCAAGCTTAGTAACTAAGATGTATTTCAGTCTAAAAAATATGAAATTTCAAGCAAACTAAAGACACACCCTACCTCCTTTAAATCTTGGTTCAAAAGAAAGAAATGGCTTCCTAAGAATTTAAAATGGCTGAGAAAGCCACTAGGGGGACATTCTGAGCTTCCATTTGGTTATTCATGTCATATATAGAAGTAAGGGTATATAAGGGAGCATTTCCAAAAATAGAAAGAGGTGAGTGGGGTGCCACTGTGAGTTATATCTTAGAAAAGACAAAAGATAAGACCTTCTTATTTTATATTCTAGCTTGTCAACATGGGTAATTTGAGTTACTAATTCATATGAAACTATAGACTTAGTATTTTGACTTCACAAACATATAATTTGAATTAGTGCTGCATTCAACATACCACATGACACACAAAAACGATGTTTAACTGCATTATTTTCATATTTACTTTTAAATTGAGAAATGTATAATGCTAAAATTATAATTATAATCTAGTTTGATACCAAAATTATTGACATAAATTCATGAAATATTAGTTCAATAAAATTTTGAATGCGAGTCAACAAAAGAGATGACATGGCCTTTCACTCCTGACCCATCTCAAAATTGTTAATTGTGCACTTTATTTTTTTTATAACCCACTAAGTGGAAAATAATATTTTTTTTACTATTCCCATAAATTGCACAACCATTTAAGAACAGCAAACAAACAGAGAAGGAAAAATCAACCATACATGCTGACAGTTTGGTTTCAAAGTAAAATAACTGTAGATCTATGACTGCTGTTGTCACTGCTTTACAAGATTTAAATTCAGAACTAATATCTTTCAGACTGATCTGAAGATGTCTATTTTAAATAAGTCCAAAAAGAACTAGTGATTATAACATCAATGTTACTTCATCTATACTCAGCTATCACAAAAATCCAGATATTATTCGTGATTTTTATAATATTATTCCAACTCCAACCTTATCTTTAGAACCAATGAAGTCTCAAAACTGACACCTTTAACAAAACAATCCAATAGCTACAAACAGTAACTCCCATTTCTGTAACACACCAGTTTCTGATAATTGTCAAAAAAAGACTTCATAAAAAGGTATGTGTGTGTTAAATACATCTACCCTTAAAGTATTATGCCTTCCTGTTTAACGATTATTTACACCAGAACAACGTTAAAAACAAATCTCTAAAAGTACTCTAGGCAATTTCCACTCTACTCAGTTGTGATTAGTTCAGTAGAGTTACTTTTAATATCATTGATAAAGGAAAGTAGGAATAACTTAAGCATCAGGGATTGCATCAGAAATAACTAAGGAACTTAAATCTTTCTTATCACATTATTCATCAAAGGAAACAATTTCTAAGGTGCAACTTTGTCAGAATTTTAAAATAGATATATTCTTTTTTGCCAATTGTCAAATTAAAAGGCTTTTACTTATACTTCTTAATAGTATAAATATATACTTTGTCATTGTTGAGCTTAGGATTCCTCTACAGTTGGTGTCTGTGACTTGTTAGCAATAAATTCATAAATAAACAAACAGCATGCACTTCACTTGTTTTCAAAATTATATATATATATTCGAAACATGTTAAACGTATGTACAACAATATCTTCACACTATAGATATTATAGGCATATCATAAACATTATATATGTAGTTCTCTTCTTTTTGTCAAAAGTCCACTTAGGCCTATTCAACCACTCTAGAATTGCAGTTGACAAACTGAACTATCTTCTCTATTACTATCACACTAGTATTCTGTGTGTGATTTACTTACAATTGTGGCACGAGTTACCGTAATTGATTGGTCTTCTTTCTTCAAGATATCTTCTGTTCCTTTTGTCAAAGTGTATTCAGGCCGATTCAGTTACTTTAGAACCACACTTTGACGGAATAAATTATTATTCTTATCTCCTTTTCTACTGTTAGTCTTAATCTAACATATTAAATGTTAAGCCTATGTCAATCATTACGCCTATCACTTCTAAGGTAATTAACTTCATGCTGAACTTTTCCTTGGCCTATGACTTTACTCTTTTTTTTGTTTTATCTGTCTGCTATTGTCTGTCTCACTATTTATATTTTATCACCTAATCATCTGCCCGCCTTCTATATTCTTGATGTCAATGTATTGCATGTGATGTTCGATAGTCTCAACATCAATGAATTATTAACAAAATTTCCTACAATCGTTTGCTTTTAACTCTTAGTAAAACAAAAACTAAACAATAATACAATATTCACTCACAAAAATAAATTAATCAATAATATTTAAATTAAACTGTCTTTTATGTCACAACAAACTTCTTAAGTAATGGATTTTCCCTTTGGATTGACTATACAAATTGGACAGCTAAAAATAATCAAAAACCTATTCTGAAATGTTTAAAATATCAAAACATATCCATGCTGCTTACAAGTACAGACTCTTCCAAAGGTGCCATATATGCAATCAACAATCATATTGACAGGTGGAGTAATGTATCTTACCACTTTTAATGTGGTCACGGAACTGAGACTAAAGCTAAAAATCATTTTGTAACTTATTGTGCTCATGCTTTTTACCACAAATCATAACTCGCTGTCTTAACATGAATATTACCTTTCACTCAGAATGACTCGTTAAAGGCTTCATAAATTTCCAGACAAATCTTTAGTAGTTTTTTGTGTTAAACAGACTTGAAATGTTTACTAAACATTTGTCAAATGTCACAAAGACACACTTAGTACAATCACAATTATAGTATGTATAGTTTCATGGTTATAAAGTCGGTTAAAATGATTGAGCCCATACACAGAGCTGAATAGACATAAGGTCCAGTAATCTTTTCAGGTAAAATATTTAACAGGAATACCACTATTATTGAACAGAATGAGACTATTAATGGCTGGAGATGGCTTGAATGGGTAATGAAGAAAAACTTGGTACCTTGTCGAAACGTTGTAAATTTGCTGTTATGTTAAACTTATATTAAAGTTTTTCTTCATTACTCATTCAAGCCATCTTCAGCCATTATTATTCTCAAAGTGGGTTCCTCGTCATCGAATTAGAATGAGACTATGAAGAGTTAATATCACATACTATCAATAAGATGCTCCTAGAGTTCAAGATCTAAACTAATAGCGGTATGAACCTGGGTATGACATTTCTCAGCAAAACTACAATTAGAATGGACTAATAAATGAATAAGCAAACCCCGATTAATGATATGTTTTGTTACTCAAAAAATAAAAATAAAATATTCAACTGATAATCATTTTGGATTTTAGAAAGCTAATGTCTTAGACAGAGCTTATGACCTCACATAATACACAAAGTGTATAAAGTACAAGAATCAAACATATTTGGCAACTGAGTCACTTTAACAGAAAAATTCAGAGTTTGCAAGTTTAACCAGGTGTAATTTTATTCATCATATTAAATTAAATATCATAGATTTTATAATAAGATAAATAAAAAATTAGGAATTTAAAAACCTACAAATAGGAATCATAAAAAAACAAGGAAACAAGACTGGAGGTACTGTAGACATTATTTACTCAAACTACAAACCCTGTTTTGGCTACATGCTGTTACCTAGAATTACATTTGGTGGAATCAAAATATGGATTTGTAGTTTGAGTAAATAATGTCTATAGTACCTCCAGCCTTATTTCTTTACTTTTTTATGATCCCTATTTGCAGGTTTCTAAATTCAGAATTTTTTATTTATCTTGTTGGCTTTTTTTCCCCTCAACTACGGAAAAAGGATTACTTGATATGGTACCTAACTTTATACATTGTAATGATAATAAACATAGCTAGTAAATAGCTGATATGGTTCATGATGATTTACTGTAACTATTGATTATTTGATCGCATTAGTTGGAAGTGTAAAATGTTGAACTGCATCTGGAGATTTGTTTGAGAATATAGAGCATTTATAGTTTCCATGTAACTAAATTCTCTCTATATAAGTCTAACATGTGTGTATTTTATGCATTTTTATATATGTACAGCCTTAGAAGTCAATAGTAAATGTTTTAAAGTGTTGTTTCAACAGTATCTGTATTATTTAAGGTGTTATTTTTCCAAAGTTCTATTAGGGTTTTGTGCAATTCCTTACAATCCCTATTATGAACCACTATTGTAGTTCATGATAACAGGTCTTTCAACTGTTTCAATTTCAGGATGAAATCATCTATTTAAAATTAATAAGTTACATCCTCTGTAGATACATATTGTACACTTATTAGGGTTAGTGCGTGTTAAGCTGAGGAAAGCTTGTTAGTTATTTTAACTCTGTATGATTAACATAAGAAATGTCATTCTTACTCCTATGTGACCTTACTCCTGTCGTTTGTAAAACAGCTTTAAATGTTTACCTTAATTTAAGTTCAAAATTTTTTAACTGAAATTTTTATATTAAAAGTTTAATGCCTCAGGTACATTTTGTACTTAACAGTTTCATACACAACAAACATGAAAATCGAAATGGTGTATTTAAGTGATTTACACTCACAAAAAAGAAACCTATCATTCTATAGATATTTGAAGAACTTGTAGCATTCTGCCACAATTTAATTCTTCGTATTTGTAGCTGACACTGATTATGCCCCAATGAAAGAATAGACCATTTCATGCTTTTACTTGTTGTTAAACAAATGTTAAACAATTCTATTCAAACATGAAATAAAACATACATAAAATTCTCTAGGAATGTGAAAAGTTAATATGCTTAAGAAACAACAGAGATATTTCATTACCATGATTTAAGCACTAAAATGTTAAGAACACTTTCAACTTTTGAGAACTTGTAACCATAAAATATTGTTTGGAACAAAGCACTCATATATTTCACTTAACAATATCTTACTTATAATGAGCAATTTATTGTACTTATCTGTTAATAAGCAGACTTCTGGATCCTGAGCCACATAATTACCCAAATGTTGAAACTACACTAAACTATACACTCTTAAAAAACATACCTACTGGTACCATCTACTCAGTAAGCAGAATTCCAAACAAAATAAGTTTGTAAAAATTTTTTTTTATTTTTAACAAAAATTCAAAAGATCAAAAACAACAACAAAAACAAAACAATAATATATCTGGATGTCTGAAGATTATGTCTCAGCTACTGAAATAAAAATTAAGTCATGTTTCATGCAATGAAAATTACAGATATGTTTTATAATGATTAAACTTTTGATTTATATTTTTATTTTGAGCTTTGGCTTATCTTAAGGATAACCGGACCTTATCAAAGAGTTGACAAAAAAACAAAAACAAATGGACACACATACTTTTGCATTACTTAAAATAACACCTTTATTCATTTACACAGACATATGAGCCTTAATTGATGTTAACTGGCATCCTAAAAAGAATCAGAATCTGAGCACAAAGTAATGATTTAAGTTATGCATTTGTTTTCCTAACATGAACAGTGCTTAAGTCCACAGTGTAAAACATACAAAATGCATGGTTTTCACTTAGGTATCTATAGCAACCATACTTGGCGAGAGTTTCATATCAGGACATTACTTTTAATTGTTGTGCTTGATCTTTTTCATTATTTTCACATTTAATTTAGATCATGGTCTAAGCTATTAAACTTACATGAAATTTGTTATTTTGTAGTTTTTTTTCTTTGTGTTCCTTATTTTTGTGGTACTTTGATGTTAGGGTTGTCAGAGTTCTGTATCAGAATGCAATTTCATCTTATACTGAAATTGTTGTGTTTAATTTTTTGTTTATTTTCACCTTTACTTTAACTCTTTCAGGATAGGCTCAGTATAAAATACTCAAGTTCGTATACACATTTGCACACATTTTAATGCTGTACATGTATCTTCACACAAGTTGGTAGACATTTAGTAATGATTCAAAGTCTTTTGTACACAAGAAATCAGATTTTTTTAATGAAATATTTTCACTAAACAATTGTTTGTGAAAATATCGAGTCTGTTTCATTACTAGTCTGAATGCAAAATAATTTTCATGTCATTATTAAAATACTATTCTTCGTTCCAAAAAATCTCAAATATTATTTGTGTAATCTATAAAATCTTCTAAGTACATTTCAAATGTTCGTTTTCAGTAAAACTTTATATTTTGTCAGTTATTTTCTCTACTTCAACTACATGGGGGTCTGTCAATTTGATTGACCTCATAACCACCATACAAAATTAGGAAAAAAATATAAATTATGTTTTTTCGTTCTACAATGACTACAGATTATAACACGAAAACACAAATGTTTAGTATAAAAAATTTAAATCTCATAACATTATAAATTTATAGTCGTACCTGGCTAACAATACAGAAGTCACAATGATGCAGTGCACGTGCACTCATGTTACTGTATCCAATATTATAAAACTGACATTTAGTCTTTACAAATTAGCTTGTCTTCACTGTGTTTTAGTGGACTGGTATTTTGTAAAATACAGTCACATTTCAATTATTATAAATTATATATCTATATAGATTATTACTACTTACAAACAAGTTCTTAAACATAGAACAGTAAGTGAAGAAGTAAAGCAAACAATTGTCTCTTCTTGTTATGATCTTTGTACTCGGTTGCTGCTTGACATAGGTTGCTAAGCCTTTTAATAGGGCTAATAGGTATCATTGGAGTAGAAAACTTCTACATAAATGTTTAATCTATTTTGTTTCAATGCATTTTGTTGTAACGGTAGTGTCTAGATATGAAAATCTTTCTCCAATGCTGTTTTTGGACATACATTCTTGGTTTTTATTTCAACATCTTACTTATCAAATTAATATATACATGTCTCAAAATCTAGATAGGTTAACTATCAATATGATTCCTGAATGGCTGAAGTTTTATTCAGTATTATAAAAGCATCCGAGTCTGGTTTCAGAACAGCTACAGAATTACAAATGCTTAAATGACTATGATTTCAACTTGTGTTATTTCATATAACCCCCAAAACAAACTTACTGAGTTGTATTATATTAAAACCATAAGATAAATACACACACACACACAGATATATATAAATGTAAATTAAAGGGTATGATTGCAATGCCATAATCTGGGATTAGAAATTGGAATGATTCCACTGAAATGTGAATGTTTTTCATCTCAGTTTATATATTTAAAAATAAGAAATAGACATACTTTATCAAGGGAACGTGCATCACGATAAAACAGAATCCTTAAGCATGAAAGTATTAGATTCCGTGCCTCTTCTACTGTTTGTTTTCCCTTGTTCTTTTCCCAGTGATCTCGTAAAAGAGGCTGCAACAAAAAAAAACACTTTATCATAACACTACTCAACTGGCTACAACATTACAGTAATGTAATTTACTGCCACAAGAAATAGAACTGAATACAGTGCAAATTTAATGTCAATAACACATCCAATATACAGAGCATTTGTACAATTGTTGCCCTCAATAACCATTTTGTTTTGCAACCCTATCATATTTCAACAAAAGAAAAGGATGATGTAGTCTTCTTTGTTTCTTAGCCCTAATCATAAAAAACAACTGAAACATTAACTTTTTTTTGTTTAGAAACTTATGCCATCATTTGATGATGGGCTTCTTAAACACTTCCATTTCATGAACTGTTACTGAAGAATATAACACATGGAGACATAATTACATATATAAGTAATTATATATATATAATTACATATATTTTTATGACAGTATGCTACTGGGTGGGAAAAAAAGTTTAAATAGAATACAGATAGCCATGTTTATCTATTTAAGGTTCCAGAGAAACATTAAAGCAAAACAGACAGACAAGTGTTTTCAATGTAAGTGTTCCATGACAAACATTTTTAGTTTTTATGAATGCTATTTATACAAGTTCTGCACACCTTGTTAGGAACTATACCTAATAATGTTGGGGTCACCTTTTGCCCAAATAACAATCATTACATTTTGTGACACAGAATCCACAAGGTGGGCATGAGAGGTGTCCTAAGGGATTCTTTTCCCTCATTCATTATTAATATTGTATGCAATTCATGGAATGAGGTAGGCAGATGAGATACTATACTAACGTTTCATCCATGTTCATTCAATAGATATTCAACTGGATTGAAATCTGGGGATTGTGGTAGCCATGGGAGATGGCAGAAGTCTCCAAAATGTTCCTCAAAACATGCATGCACAATTTAGGCATAGTGAATAGAAACATTGTTGTCTTGAAAGTAGCTGTCTTTATCAGGTACACACAAAACATTATTGAATTTACCTGATCAAAAATGATGCTGAGGTAAGCTGCGGAACTCATTCTACATTCTAAAGGGACCAATGGGCTCAAGATATGCCAGGAAAAATGCCCAAAACCATGACTCTACCACCAGAGACCTAGACTGTTGGGACCACACAGAAAATAATATATTGGGTATGAAAAATAATATATTGGCAAGTATCAGTCTGTGCACAAGTGTAACAAGAAATTCAACTGTCACAGCAACGAACACTGCAAATGCACGACTATGAAACATTAACATTTTCCTAAACTGATAAAGTATTTCTTCTTCTCACTGGCCTTCCAGCTGTTCAGTGTAGGATTCTAGCTTTTTCTGAGCAGAGATAAGATATCATTTCAGAAGTTAACATTTTCCTAAACTTAAAATGTATTTTCGATAGATACTTACGTCCTCTCACATTTCCCACCCATCCTCCCTACTTCCAAGATGGTTTGGTTTGATCTGACTAATTTCGAAGTGGTTAACAGCTGCAAGATTAGAGAGGGCACTAGTTATTATAGTCAGTCCTATTGTTGGGGGGTTCTGCATAATCATTTGCATGTTAGTATGCAGATATCTCACGTTAACATACATGAGAGTAAGTGGGAGTATCAAGGCAAGTGATGAGAGAAAATTTCACTGATAGAGGGCAGTATAAATCGAGGAAAGCTTTTTGTGAGAGGAGGTAAGATATCATATCAGAATGGATAATTATGCTAGTGCTTTTTTATTTGTTACAGTGTGACTATAGGCAATACTCTAATTCTGTGTATAATCTGAATCCATTGAGCTCTATGGGAACTCTACTTTTCTATATTTTCTATGTACTTAAGTGTACTCTGCACTTTTCTGTCAAAAATTGGCACCCACGTATCCTGTGTGGGTCTGGTAATAACCTCCTAGTAACATGTGATACCACGTTTGTATTATTTTTCTTGCATAACCATGTCAACTTTGTATAGCTTAAGTCCCACCACTATATGCAAATCTATACCAAACTTAAGTTGAACTGATGATGGTTATATAGTGTTAGCACACAACTGGATTTGAGTTCCCTGTGAAAGATATATTAACATTAAACATAATAGCAGAACTAATTATTTTAAGTCAGTTAACACCTGCCCAGGAAATTCTGTGAATTATCTATTCTTATGTGAAAAGATATAATCTCTCTTGCATAAAATGTTTATCAAAATTATAGTTAAATGATTTCATAAACTTTGATATGTTCTGGCTTTCAACGTAATATCAACATCATAACGACCAATACCTTAAAACTCTTTACCAACTTGTAAAAAGACAAACAACACCTAGATTTCAGACACAAACAGAATGTGGCTGTGGTTAAATCTACATTGCTTTTAACAGATAAAATCTGGTCGAAATATGTAACCAAAAAATCATATGCATAAATGGATACTACTAACAGACATTTTTATAACTCTTTACCTGAGATTATCGAAACTAAGCATGCCTGATTGTTTTCTTTTTTAAATAGCACACATCTAATTTCGTAAATGAAGTTATTATATATCTATCAAAAGTGTTCTGTAAACCTATCATTTGAAACTTATGATCAAAAAAAGAAACCATAAATGACAGAAAAAAATATTGTTCATGGCTAAAATGTCTGTTTTTAAATTCTTTGTATTAAACACCCTTTATTGTAAACTAGTTTTGATTATACATCTGAGATATATGTAATTTTCTCTCACTTTGTGAGAACATAATATTGAAAATGAAAGTTCATCAAATTTACTGCCGAATCACCCACTTTTCTAACTGCATGAGTGTTTCTGATATTTCTTAATTTGATTTATTCAAGACCTACACTTAAATGAGAAATACTTATTAGTTTGAAATTCTTTTTAAAAAACTATGACACATATTGTTATGTATAATAGAACATTGATTAATAGACACCTTGAAAAACAGGCACTGAGCCATTAAGTGCAGACATTTTCAGTCTCTTTCTTATTTCTTCTATTTATAACCAAAATAAATTTTGCAATAATGAGCTCCTTGATATTCAGAATTAATGGCAGTGTCTTCAGTCTCACTGTCTATATAGGCACTCAATAAAGTGAGCAGTTATCTTTGCATACATGTATGGCATACTGCTAAATTCCAAGCATCCCAGAAGGATGAATAATATTCAAACACTTGCGATGTTCATTTGATAAGCTATGAACCATTTACTGTAATAAACTAATAAATGTTTTCATAGCAATCTTATTACTCTGGGAAATTCTTGTTGTAAACACTGTAAGATACATAAGCTGATCAATTCCACATCGTGTTGTCGGAGCATGGGTCAAGCCTACTATTTCTGTGTGCATGCTTTGTTGCTCTCGAGAATATCATATTACGGTGTCACCTAAACGGTCTAATGACACAAGCAGTGACTTACTGCTTTATTTTCAGCAGATTTCTACTTCAGTCATTGACAGTAAAATAAACAGAAAATAAATGTTTAGCAGTTCAAACTCTTAAGAGAAGCACTTTGAAACTTTGTTACCAATAATAAAGAAAAAATGGCATAGCTAATCCACCTCATAAGACCTGTTGACAACACTCCATGTCATGGCAACATGCAACTCATGAACACCAATGTCCTACATATACAAAATGGGGGGCCTTAAAGATCAGAAACTTAGTACAATCAATATGGAATCCAGCTTTGCATGGCTCATTTTTGTCATTAAGGGCACCTTGCTATAGAAGGAATTTGGATGCAGTCGGAAGGGTGCCCTTAATGTTGAGGTTCTACTGTAATTAAGAACACAAGTTTTTGAAACATTTGGCTAATATGGTTACAAAACAAACAATAGTGTGAAAACAAAACTGTCACAATCTCTTGCTTAAATTTTTATCCTTACCTGTGCTATATAAGCTCCATAGCCTGTTGCAATAGTTGGTGCTTCAAACGCTGTTCCTAGTTTGTCAACATATCCAAGAAACCTAAAGAAAATGAAAGCAAAATTACTATGCGTGACTTCATTAATATAATTTTGTTGTGTAAACGAAACATTCTGTTTTCCCGCTTAGGAATATTATAATAAAATGAGTGGTAATGTTCAGTACCATTAAAAAAAATGAAGGGAACAAAATCATACTATTATTGTGATGAGTCCTAGTTACATGCAAGGATTTTGGTACATTATTAAACTGATGATATGAATACTAGTGCTTCAAACAACACAAAACTACATATAAAGTAAAAATTGTATTACACTGGTTTTAGTTAATCTCTAAAATTACATCAAATTATTTTTTAAGTGGCAAAAGAAATGACATTAATTATCCAAACGTAATCTCTCATTTTTGAGAATCTTATAACAGAAATTTATCATCTCTATTATTTGTTTTCTATTGCCCAGTTACATATGTTTAATGAATCATGAGATGGCTAAATAAAAAAGGATTATTCTTACACAAGTTCACTAAAACAAAACAACTTATAATGCTACAAATGGGATTTCAATACTCGCAATGGACAGAGTATAGATAGCCCATTCTTAAGCCTTGTCAATATTTCAATTACTTGTGTAGTTGGAATAACCAAAAATTTTTATTCCAGTTAGTTGATTATTTTTATGACATTGAATGACTTAAATGTTAATTTTTGATTACTTAATAATTGGAATAATCAAATACAATAACTGAAACATTAGTTGATTATTTTTTGATATTATTGATTTAATCATAATTTTGATTAAAAGTTTATTTTATGGAATACTAATGAACACAGGTAATAGATTTTAATCACCCAGCACTAATCATTGTTGTATCGTTAATCCTCTCCAGATG
>NW_013667001.1:195241-195988 GCF_000517525.1 Limulus polyphemus | reverse complement strand
TGGTATCAAACTGTACATTATAATTCACATTTTAGTATTATACATTATTTAATTTCTCAATTTAAAAGTAAATATCAAAAACACAGTTAATCATCGATTTTTGTGTGTCACGTGGTACGTTGAATGCAGCACTGGTTCAAATTAGATGTTTGTGATGTCACAATACTAAGTGTATAGTTTCGTATGAATTAGGAACTCAAATTACCAATATTGACAAGCTAGAATATAAAATAAGAGCCTCCTATCTTTTCTCTTTGCTGATAATATCACTCATGTAATGAATCAAGTACAGTGGCCCCACTCACCTCTTTCTATTTTTGGAAATGGTCCCTTATATACAATTACTTCAATATATAACATGCGAATAACCAATCAAAAGCTCAGAATGTTTTCCTAGTGGCTTTATTAGCCATTTTCATGTGTTAGAATGCCATCTTTTTCTTTTGAACATAGATTTCAAGGATGTAGGTTGTAGTCTGCTCGAAATTTTATATTTTTTTAGATCCAAATACAGCTTAGTTACTAGGCATGATAAATTATAGTGGAATTCTATGGTATCAATATAGTAATTTATGATTTTTTTGGTTATTCAAAAGTACATATATATAAAACTTAAAAAATTATTTTGTTTTATATCCTCCACGTGCAAAATTTTAAAAGGCTTAGCAAACCTATACCAAGCAGCAACCGAGTAAAAGGGTATAACTAGAAGAGATAATTGTTTGCTTTAGTTCTTCATTTACTGTT
>NW_013667001.1:168252-194829 GCF_000517525.1 Limulus polyphemus | reverse complement strand
TATACCAAGCAGCAACCGAGTAAAAGGGTATAACTAGAAGAGATAATTGTTTGCTTTAGTTCTTCATTTACTGTTCTATGTTTTAAGTAAAATAAGTGTAAGAAGTTATTTCTAAATAGTAATAATCTATGTACATATATAATGTATAATAATGGAAATGTTACTGTATTTTACACAATACTAGTCTACTAAAACACAGCCAAGACGGGTCACTTTGGAAACATTAAAGGTCAGTTTTATAATATTTGATACGATAACATGAGAGCACATGTGTCACATCATTTTAACTTCTGTATTGTTAAACAGGCATGGCTGAAAGGTCAATATAATAAAAATAATAAATATACATAAATGTATATTGTTATGCAATTTAAGTTATTTAGTCTAAACATTTATGTTTTCATGTTATAAACTGTTGTCCTTCTAGAACGAAATAGGCATAATTTATATATATTTCCTAATTTTTTTATGGTGGTTACAAGATCGGTCAAATCTACAGAACCCATACAGATTCACTAGTGGAAATAACAGATAAAATACAAAGTGTGTTTTTCTTAAGAAACATTTGATAACTATCTTGACATTATAAAGATTTTGCATGTGAAATTTGAAAATTTTCTGATGCATAAAAGTATTTTTAATTTTAAAATGAAAATTACTTTGCATGTTGAATAGGCAACATGTGAAAAGAAAAAAAGGCATGAGAAAAACATTGTTTAACAAACCTTAAGACTTAATAAAAAAAATTGATATTTTGCACATGAAAGCATTGTAATGTTTACTGATAATCTGCCAAATTTCGTTAACATACACTGTTTAATTTAAAAGTTGTGGCATGAAAACTATAACAAGCACAAAATGGTTATGAGGTCGGTCCCAGGGATTGAGCCCTTGCTGTAAGAGTTAAGGCAACAGGTGATAAAGTAGAAAGCACTACTTCTCCAGTGTCATGTATATTACTTACTGAATTTAAGTTTTCAAATATAAATTATATTCATTACAAGTTCCTTTTCATCAGATGAACATTTGTTCTTGTAATCAGCAAACTGATATAAAAGATCGCAAGCATCTGAAATACGAGTTCTCAACATATTCTAAAACACTTTGAATATCATCAGACATGACATTTTATGCTTTACAATATTGTAACTTTGTAGAAAATATTTCATTTTGACTGCATTTATCAAAATGTATGGTCTATTAAACATGTGCAAATTCAACTTCTCAGCTGCATATACAATTTTTATATCTTTCTGAAAAGCAACAACTACTTTAGACTGAGGCTTAAAAAAAAAAATATATAAAGCTATTTACTATATGTTACTATAAGTTTCTCCTGAGAGGAGAAATATCCAACTGATTCTCATGACCTTGTTAAAAATTATAAAAAAAAAGTTTTTAGCTTTTCACATTTTATATCTTTATTTTAATATGTAGTTATGTTCATTTTTTGCTTCCAAGAAAAAATCTTCCTTTTATCACTCTTCATTAATTATCAGTTATTTAGTTCTGTCAATTTTTCACACACACACACACACACCCATTTCTCCTACTTAATAACAACTAACATAACCACTACTAAACATTACAACAATTACAATATCAGCACACACATGTGTATGCAGTCAATCAAGGTAGTCACAAATTCCCTACTCTCCATGATATCACTGATGATTACATAACCAGCATTTTGTTAATTTTTCTAAAAGTTCTTCAATGAATTAAGTTCTACTGTAATAGAAGGTTTGTGTTAGCATCTTTTTACTGTGTTTGAATTAACTTTTATGAACTGTACTCACCTTTTATGTATCATGCTTATAAGTATATCAAAACACCAAGTCTCAAATCATGATTACGTAATACTTGACATTTCTTTGTATAACATGTAAAAACAAGAATATTAATGTAATACTTGACATGTTATATTAAAACACTTTTGGAGCCTCACCACATTGTTACAGTCCATACTGCTATGCCCAATCATGCTCTGACAACCATGCAACTTAATCACAGCCCATCAGTGTAGTTTCTATTGCAAAAAGCTCCCTCATAAAAACGTAGTGTCCAAAGCACACTACTCCTCCATGCATGCTTTCCATCATCTATTTAGTGCAGGTAATCAGTACCCATTTCAACAGTCTGATCATACAAATCCATAAGTACTGCATCCTGTGGATCATTAGACATATCATACTCTAACTTCTTGTGATATATGATGGTTGAACGTATGTATCATAGAATCATGTTGGGTCATTTTTCCAGATGGAGGGAGATCCTTCTTGATTATGTTGTGTATTGTTGCCTGGGCCACATAGTGGTTTTTGCACTGACCTCTGAGTTTGTGGGTTTTCACCTGTTACAAGATGCTATACTTTGTTTATCACAGCTGGCATATGGTTTGGTGCAAATCTCTTTCTGGATAGTTACAAGTTGATTCATATTTCTTTGTTTTTTCAATGCCATTAAATACAAGGAATATCCCTGCTTTGGAAATTCTAAGTCTGCAATCTAAATACATCTTTATGACCTAATTGTATGAGCATTGTGCATCAGAGAGAGAGAGCTGTTACATACCCTTCCCAAAAGCAATAAATATTCAGTAGCATCACCCTACCTACAAAATGCCAAGCAATTTTAGAATGTAGTCCTGATACACGTTATTCCCCTTCAACTTTATATCATGTGTGACTGTCAGAAGACTTGCTGGTTTGCATAATCCACATTATTTTAACATATCATACTCAACTCTGTATTTATTGTTATATTTTCTGTAAATTTGAAAAACTTATGGTGTAGAAATCTGTCTAAAATATGTGAACTTACACATCATCATCCTGTAAACCTCCTACCACATAGGTGCTCCAAAGTGGATCAAACCTGGACCTCCTGTCATGAAAAACAACAACATTGAAACCAGTATTTTATATATAATTCTATGATATTTTGAAACAAATCTGCTCCATGAGCATTTATCATACCATTTAATATTACTATAACAAAAACAGCTTGAAACTTACAATTAGCACTCTGATAAGAAATAAACAATGTTTAAACCATTAAAATACAGCTTGTACACTTAAAACCTACAATCTTAACACGTAAATGAGTTCAAAGTCAAATTTATTTATACAATTTACCAAAAATAATAATTGTCACTTATTAGAAGAGTTTATTCTTCATCTTAATTTTTCTTTTTCATTCTGTAAAAATTTTCCCGTACTGGCTTAACAACTACTGTGCCTTTGAAAGTTAAATAACTATCACAAGTATCAAAATCTTACCTGTTATACAGTACACGTGTCAACCAGGAATACAGTGATTTAGGCTTTAAGTTAAATCCATCACCTAGGCATTCTTCATCAATACTATTAAAACAAATATTCAGCTCATTACTGTATTTTTTCTTATGACACCTGTAATAATCTTTCAAATTTAATTTATAAAATAATTAAATGTTCTCACACAATTGCTATACGGATGAAAGACATTTTTGTAGTAACAGATTTATGACTTAAGAAATAGAAAGCAAAGACTATGCCTTTCAGTTTTAGCAAGATGGTAAGCCTAATACCTGCAGCACTTTTGTTCATATTTATTTCTTTATATCATACCTTAAAGCACATTTGTCAATCTTGAACTAAATTATCTTCTAAGCACCATTATTTTTTCATATTATCATACAACAGTAACACTCCATGTCTGTGCTGTAAAAGATACTATTGCTTTTGATCTGAATCTATGAAAGAAATGTATCATAATTTTAGTATTGTGCTCAACTAACATATCTTGTAAATTTGAATAGTTCATCTTCTTTGGACCACATTAAACTGTTTATCTATTCCTTTTGGCCTCCTCATTTTCAGAGAGTTGTATTTATGTTTGAATATTTTATATCCTCTCAATCACAGAAATGATCCAGATCGACACTTCTTTATATTTTCCTCACAGCTAGGCAGTAGTGCTCTGAATACAAGTATTTTGTATCTTTTCTAACAAAAAGTAGTGATCCAAATGTGAATCTTTTTCACCTCCACCTCCTCCTTACTATCCAATGATAATGGTGCAAGTTTTAATATCTTCTATCCTACCTAACAGAGTAGTAATATTTATATATTAATCATGTTATCACCTCACTCTAACACAGTATTGCTCCAAATCTAAATATCTTGTAACCTCCCTAACAGAGTAATAATCTTGATGAGTCTCTCTCTTCTCACTCTCATTATTATTCAAAGTCTGAACACCTTGCAACCTTCCTAACAGACTAGGGATCTAGATCATTATTACTTATCTCCCACCATCATAAAATATGAAAAGCTAGATAGTGTCAATTACCAAAGATTTATTATATGATGCAAGATGGTCTTATTGAAAACAACAAACATTACTGTCTACCAAAATAAAATACTTCTTACTTTCTCTAAAATGGTAGCAAATTTTGCTTTAGAATATGATTGTTGGTTAAGTTACTGACAGTTTTATTAGGAAAACCAGCAATTTTGTTAGTCAAACAATACTAAAAATGAAAATTAGAGAATGGTAGAATCAATGATGTTTGATACCCAGAAGGCATGTAAGAAGACGATCAATTCATTTAAGTTATATGTACATGTAGTAACATTGCAATACTGTTAAAATTTTAGTGAAATATTTTTAATGTTTCAATTAACTGATTTGACAACAATTACAGAGTTAATAAAATAACAAATGAATGTTGGAAGTTCAAAATAATACTTCTATTAAATGACTGCAAATTATATGACTAATTCACAGCTGCAAACAACAAAAAACACCTTTAATAAACTGCATGTATTGAATGACTGTAGCTTTTAATGGGTAGTGTTAACAAGGGACAAAGCTGTAGATCGTACATCCTGGTAAAGTATTGAATATTTGCATATGTAATGGAAATAGAAGTTTGGTGCTTGGTATTTAGGCTTAGAGTTTAAAATACAGCAGTTTTTTTATACAACCACTACATAGAAGAAAAATATTATCAATAATATTACTTTTTGGGTATAGATCTAATTAAAGTTAATGCTTATTCTAAGATTTCAGAATCATATATCATGAAAATATACAAACATGAACTATACATGTAGCTTAAACTTAGAATTAAACCTCAATCTGAGCACTTATATATAAAAATAATACTTGATGTATTACCAAAATATTTCAGTTTTATCCTGCTAATTATTTTTTATTATATGATAAAGTGTAAGACTACTAACATACCTTTATATTAAAAAGTTCTTTCATTTTGCTAAAAACAATAAATACTTACACTTTTCTTTCAATAACTGATGTAAGAAACTGATAGTCAGCATAATCCCCACCAGCACCAAGGATAATATTGTCATTAACTTTCATCAATCTCTGACATTGTCGAAAACGGGCTAAAGAGCCATAAGATCCAAGAGTGTCAGCTGCAATTACTACACCCCCATCAAACTTCACTCCAAGTACTGATGTTCCAGTGGTAATGGGCTGACTAAAAAAAAAGTATTGAATGTTAAATATATTAACTTGGTATTTATTCTACATTTTTTGCAAGTTTGAGGGTTTTATTTTTGATTACTTTTGGTATGAAAAAGCTAGGTATCCCTAAAGTTAACATTTTCTTTACCTAAAAATGTGTTTGACAGACACTCACCTCTTGACACAGTTTACCTATCTTCCTTGCATATCTGCCATAGAGATTTGTATGCCACTAGCCTTGAGGAAACTCCCACCTTATTTCACATGATCCAACTCTTTCACAACAGGTTTGTGTATTTTACATGACCTTTTAATTGAGTATCTTTTATTAAAAATGTGTCCATAAATATATGGAGTCAGTGTATTGACTGCTCTGATGCAAAGTGATTTTCATGTTCAGATTAAAAATACTTTTCCTCATCTGAAAATTTTCAAGTTTCATTGTGTAAACTAAAACCTCCTAAATAAATATCAAACATTTTGTTTCCGAAAAGCTTTATATTTTATCTATTATTTTCTCTACCATAACTCAAAATACAATTGATCAATTTGTGTGAACTTATAACCATGGGTGTCCTTGGAAATTTTTCCAGGGAGGGGCAAAGTTTTCTGGGGTTAGGGGCAAGTAGTGTGAAATTGAGAATTGAATAAAGAAAGAATTATGTTTCTCATTTTCTGGGGGGAGGGGCAAGTGTCTCCTCTTCACACAGTTGGTGGAGAGGTCATTGCAAATTTTACCTAGATGAACATCCTTCAGAAAGTGCCTGAAAGAGGTTCATGGGGTGTGACACCAGATAGCAGGGGCTCCATAGGGGCACACCTGTGGGAGACTGCATCTCATCTATTCCAGGGTATACTCTTTGCCTATAAAAGAAAAAGGGAAGAGGCAAAGAAGACATATTTGTGTCTAGGTATGAGTGGAATGTGAACATGACCATCCAAGAACTTGAACACAAGTTGTAGGATAAACAATATGTGTAGTGTGGTTGAGTGTGATCAGACTGTTCCTTGTGTGCACACCTCAACTCTACCATCAGATTCTATGGGACAGACTCCAGCTGTGGGAGAAGTGGTCATATGTTCACCTCAACTCTACTGCCAGAGTCTATGGAACAGACTCCAGTTTTGGGTGAAGGGCACAGTGTTATATGACATGTATTTCTGTGCACACCTCAGCTCTACAGTGAGACTCCAACATTGGGAAGAAGGCACAACAGTAATGGAGTATGGAGCTGTATAAATTATGTTCCTCTCAACTTGACTGAACACACGTTAGCTGCAGTTCCTGGATATATCAGATATGTTTATATATATAATAAGTATGGTAAAGTAAGTACTCACTTCATCTCAACTGAACATAGTCAAAATGCCATATTATGTAATTAATGGTCCACATGTAATATGTGCACACCTCAACTCCATTGAACAGAATCTGGTTGCAAGAGGAGGCCACAGTCATACAATGTGCTTATCTCAACTCTACTAAACAGACTCATGCTGCATGAAGAGAGCACAGTCATACATAGCATGTTTGTTACTTAATGATGTTAAGTTCATGGATATTTCTCTCTGTACTAAGAATGTTGAAGTATGAGTTGGACCCAGTGTTGGCTTAAGTTCAAAAACTGTGCCCTTTTTTTAATTTGTATTTATTTTTCTGTACTTTACAAATTATTAATATTTTTTAAATTCAGAAAATAAAGTACAAAAATGGTACATGATAGAAAACTACAAATAAAAAGCAAAGATTAGTCTTTAGAAAATCAAACTTTACAAGCTTTTAACATGGCAAAACCTTTCCTTAATTTGACCATATCAAATTCTCTGGCTATTTCACTTTCTGCAGAAATTATTACCAGACTGTTTAATCTTATCGCTTATCCTATTGTGCAATGCAAAAATGTTTTAATCACCTTTAGTCTCAAAATAAATTTTTTGCTATTTGCTATACTAACAGGCAAATTTAATAAAATTCTTAGAGCAATACCTGTATTTTGAAAAATTTCTTTGATTTGATTTTCATATATATAAAATAAGAATATACACAACCTTATCTGGAATTGAATGTTCTAATATTCAATGTGATATCCCTTTTCTCATTCCTTGTGAGTGTTTTTTCTAAATTTTTACAATTTCTGAGTCCCTCAAATTTTATGGCAAGTTCTTTGAGCCTTTGAACCCACCTTGAGTTGGCCCTGCTTGGATCAACTCATAAGTTGAACAACTGACCTTTAATTATAGTAAATATAAGGTAGTACATTTTGGATTATAATTCGGATCATATGTTTCATATATTCATCAATTCATAAAAGGAGCTTATTAGCCCAAGGATGTCCTATCTCTTTCCCAACTATAACTACCCCTTACTACCCATGTATTCACCAAATCTTTTCTTGAACTTAGTTAAATTTTCTGCTTCCACAACCCTTGAAGGCAACTCATTCCAAAAGCCAATCACCCTGTTTGAAAAGTAATACCATCTAAACTGCAGACGACTCCTACACTGCCAAAATTTGAACTTGTAACCCTTTGTCCTATTGTTTTCACTGCTAAACACAAAAAAAGTTTGATGGATCTATATTAGCAATACCCTTAATAATCTTTAACACCTCAATCAAATCCCCTCTGACCCATCTTCTGTCCAGAGAAAACAAGTTTAAGATATTTTTTTTTTATATGGGAGTCCACAGTGGTGAATAAGTCACTCAGACCATCATAGCTAGTTGCTAATTTTAAAGTTAATAGTATTTTGGGATGTATTTATAAACATTGATTACAAGTCAGTAGATGTAATTATCTCTATACAAATCACTAACTAATTTGGCCTCACTTCCAAATGTTCAAAGAGCTACTAGGATGATCCCAGAAATGGAAGGGTTATGTTATAAAAATAGATTCTGATCTTATTTTCTCTTGAAAAAAGAAGGGTAAGAGGTGACACTATTGAAACTTAGAGGATTATTTGGGAGACTGATAGGATAAAAGCCTCTAATGTTATGTACTGTATCCTGAAAAACAAAAGGATGAGGTATAAAAGTTTAAGATTTGAAAAAGACAAGCTAGTCTTTAAGATAATTATTTTCCTAAGAGGGTTACTGGCTTACGGAATGAGTTGCCATTAGCAGAATCGAGGCTGGCACCTTGAAGTAGTGTAAGATGAGCATTGGGTTTAAACTTTTCCTATCCTTAAGAGTGGTCCCTTGTTGTCCATATATTATTATATTAATTTCAAAAAATCTTTAACCTATTCTTTATTAACCACCTCAAAGCATTTTTATTGTTTGTACTATATACTGCTTGTATTTTAGAATATTTTGTCAATTTATCTTCATTAAAAATAAGATGATGCATATCAAACTTCTTCCAAATTGTAAAAGTATGATCTGAACAAGTTTTAAGCAAAGTGCCCAATAAACTTTAATCTCATTCAAGTTTCAATTACAAGATGTAAAAAAACTGCTGGATCTTAAATACCTAAAATTAAAACCCCAAACAGAATGTTAACATTATTTCAAGTATTTCAATTTGTATACATTTTTTAATAAGAGGCGTGACAATGAAAAGATGTTTTGATCTTAGTAACTAGTAACATGAATCATCAAAACTTACTTTAGTAAAACAAAAACAGCAACATAAGAAAGAAATATCTATAAAACAATACTATTTTACTGAAAAATGTTGATATATTTAGTGATATTAAACTGTAGAAGACCAAAATGCTAATTACAACAGCATAAGCAATCCACCATATTGATCAATATTTTCTATAAATTGTCTTAACACTTGTTGTCATTAATTAGTGTTTTAATTTTATACTTACATACTGCTACAAGTTTGCATTAGGCTTAACTTAAAATAAATAGCTTTGGCAAAATTCATTGGGCATTAACAGTAATACTAATAGGAATTTTTCTAACTTTAAATATGACACAAGTCTTAGCATTAATCTAGGCTAACTTGCAAATATTTCATTGAAACTTGTTGGTTTTATAAAATCATGGAATAAATGTTAAAACTTAATTGATACTAATGTTATTCAAGACTTAATTCTAATATTATCATAAGCAATGTGAAACTAACGAAAATATCAATACTAAAAATATCAAAGAACATTAAAATGAAAAACAAAATTTGTACAAAACACAAACACTACGTACTAATAACAGTAATTGGCTATCTCCTAATAATAAAGTAATACTAATATGAGATTCCACAGATGATCATTAGTGTCATCAAGAGCTTGTAAGTTGCATGATGGCTTCAAGTGTAAGTTGATTTGTGGCACCCAGCTTGTAAGTTATATAGAGACTGGTGAAGCAGGGCTGTATTTTAAGTCCCTTCCTACTCATTTTGACTATGAATTAGCTTATGAGAACAATCATCACAGATCACAATAAGCATAGTATTTAATGGACACTCATGTTGGTGCTTGAACTTGAAGATTTAACTATGCAGGTGGCATCAATCCCTTTGCAAGATGGCATGTTGACATCCAAGAGAGAACTGTAAACTCAAACAAAATGAAGTGATTAGGGCCGAAAGTCAACACTAAAAAGACCAAATGCATAAGGAAGAATAACACTACCCCGTTATCACCGACGACCAGGATGTGAAAGATGTTGCTGAACTCACAAACCTCAGCAGTAATGCGATAACAGATGGAGAGTGAAAGAGAAAAAAAAAAGAGGTGAATACCAGGGTCACCAAAAACAACCATGGCTTTCCCACACTGCTAACAATTTGGAAATCCAAGAACATTAGCCTGCAAATCAAACTTAGAATCTTCCAAAGTAATGTACTTCTATATGGCTCAGAATGTTGGAAGTTGACTTCATCAATCACCAACAAACTTGAGACCTTCCAGACAAAATACCTCCAATTCATTAGTAGAACTTTTCTGGCCCAACACAATCAGCAAGGAAGAACTGCTGAGCATGTCAGGAGCACAACTCCTAGCACTGAATGTGAAGAAAAGACAATGGAGGTAGCTGTTGCATGTATGCAGAATACAATCCTCTGCACTCTCCAAAATAGCCCTTTGGTTGATACCAAAAGGGAAGAGGAAACAAGGTTGCACCCAAAAAAGAGAGACCTGGAAAAGGACAGTGGAGAAAGAATTAAAAGAATGCAATCTGACATAGGAATCAGCTAGACAACAGGCTGCAGACCATGAGCAGTGGAAATAACTCATTCTTGAGGTCAGACATCCAGGAACTTTGCCTTCCCACAATGCAATGTCCGCATGGCAACCGAGGTGAAGGGGCAAACAAATAGTGCAACAAAGGAGAAATTTCATTCATTCTGTACACTTTCCTGCTGTCTAAACTCATATTTGTAATGACTATTTGTGTTTGTGATAAACTTTTGTTGTTCCAAACACGCAAATATGGTGTAGAGTTGTTGCATATTCAATTGCACCAATAACAAGTTGAAAAGACCTGAACTTTCCTTCTATTTGATACCAGTCCTCCAGCTCACCTTAATAGTAAGCATAAAGCAAACATTTATGGGATTCTATTCCTATCCAAGAATAGTCTTAAAACAATTTGTCGATAATTGTTTTAAAAACTAGTTCGACCTAGTAGTTTACTTTTAACAGCATGTTTTCCTACAAAATCAAGATACTGAAAAGGAGAGAAGAATGTTGTGGCTGAAAGCTATCAACCACATAACACAGGAAGCAATAGGAAAGCTGTGGGAGTCAAAGTCTGTCTATAACCAAGCGTATTCAGCTCATTTTATACCATGTAAATGTTATCTTCCAATTTTTTTTCACACAAGGTAATTGTACATGCCTGGATACTGCACACTGGGCCATTCTGTCGGGTTGCTGATCCACAAGTCAGCAGGGTGCTGGTAAGGAAAAGAATCAAGCCCAATTAATTGTAACTTTACTCAATATTTTGCTAATGCCTCGGCCGACAACTTCTCCATATATTGAAGACATTTCAATTGATAATTTGAGAACCAAACAATAATATATGAAGAATAATATAAGATAATTGAAGAATTTACACAGCAACTTCAGCAGTAACACATGTATATTATAGACCTATATAAACTGCATACACACACAGCTATACTTGCTTTGCTATCGTTTGCCCCTTTGTCAAGGTGAAGATCTCGTTACCAGGCAAATTCATGACTGAGACATCACGCTGACCTCAAGAATGGAAGCCTTATATGCTACCCACCTCAAAGAGGACTGAGTGTGAGTGATTAAGTGGATAGACCTATCAGTATCATTGTTATTAAAAGATATATCTAAATTTATTTTCTCATACTTACAGAACTTAGACTAAGTGAAGGCTAATAAAAATACTAATACTAGCATCCACGTCTTTTTTCTTAAGCATTTGTAAAATTATATCCAACTATGAATCTGAAAGACCTTCAATTTCAAAGTTAAACATCAGAGACCAGAAAAATAAAAAGTTCCTATAAAACACAAACACTACCTAGCAATTCTCTGTAATACTAAAATATTAATAGTAATAAAATAAAGGCCTACTCCCTAGTAATAACTAAATAAGTAATATTATAGATCATACAATCATCATGACATAGTTATTCAAAAATAGCTCTTAAATTTATTTTCGCCTACTTATAAGTTACACATATTTTGCAAAAGTGAAGATTATTAATATTACTAACACTAATGTTAATATTATCGATTCCTATTTCTAAGCGTTTGTAAAATTATGAAAGCTATGAAACAGAAAACACTACCTAGCAATCCACCGAATGTAATGTTATATATATTAATACTAATAGGCCTATTCGAGTACTCAATATTAATAGCAATACTATAATAGTACGGTAGTAATAGTAATAACCCTCTCATTGTTGTTAAAAAAATATATTTAAATCTTTTTTCTACTTACAGTGTTCTTTCCATCTCAAAGACACTAAAAGTTATAAAAAGTAAAATGCTCAAATATGCTTTAAATTCTTTATATAATACAATATACTTTCCTTCTTTCACAACAAATTGTTTAATTTTACTTCTATCCACTCTCAAATGTGCTGAGTTTGGGTAGTTGCAGTGTTACTAGACACTTCTCTCAAAATCCCCCTATCGGTCAATAAGAAATCCCCAATATTCAGCCATTTTCTTCGATGAACATGTATATGATGTATTATTCAAAAATGATTTATTTGTTTCCTTTTCAGAGTAATGCCACATTGGGCTGTTGTGTACACCGCGGGGAATCGAACTTTGTATGTTAGCGTTAAACTTACTGCTGTACCATCGGGAGACTGTTCAAGAATGAGAATAAAAAACGTTATTATCATTTTTTTACAGACTATTATTAGATGTAACTTTACACAGATATGCAATTTGAGTGAATAAATGAAATTATAATTGCAAAATTGTTGAATATATTTACGAGATTTTGGACACACAACAACTAAAAAGAAAAACCCGTAGACGAAAGGAAGTATTTTTAATATAAAAAAGAAAAAGAAAGTTCCACAAGAACATTTTCAATAACTTATAATGTAAAATACTATAAAAAATTATTCTTATTTTTTAAACACAAACTAGACACAATGTAGAAAGTGTGTTCCAAATTTCATACAATTAGGTTGAGTATTTTAAATACGAAAACAAAACAAACAGGGATGACACAATGAAAACCATGCGGTCCTGATAGGGTTAATATGATTCTAATGTAGGATTTGTGGTTAAAATTAAAGCCTGTACAATTGGCTACCGCATCACTCACTCTTAGAAAATAGGTTAAATTATTAAAATATCTCTAAGAAACCAATTACAGAGAGCATAAAATTATCCATTTTTATCTGAATCCCTCCACCATTTAAAAATATTTTTACACACACATTCCCGCATGAAAGATTTTCTCATATTTTTCCTCCATTGATCTGGTTTTTCCCCAGAAATGAGGATTTTCCTCCAACCTGGCAACCCTGGGTAGTAACTACTTTGCAGAAAAATCTTAATCGGTTTTCCCTACGAAAACGCTTTTTTAAAAACATACTTTAAAGTCTCATCCAAATTATCACATATTTAATTCAATGTGTCATTAAAATATCAAATGAAAACTGAAAAAAAATTATAAGTTAATCAGAATGTATTATCGCTAGACAAGTAATGTCACAGAACACTGATCTTATTGTTTTTACGGTTATTTCATAAATATGTTATTGTTACGACATCGGGGTCACGTGATTCTAGTAACACGTCATTGACTTCTAGAAATATCCTGTTCCTTCATGAATGCTCTAGCGTTTACTAGATATGTGTTAGTCTTGTATATATAAGACGGTCACAACGTGACGGCAACAGTGTGTATGTAATTGAACTAAGTATTGTTGAGTCGAGCACGTGAGACGTACGTTGAGAATTATAGCGTTTGTTATAGCGCGACTGTTGAAATTAAGTGTATCGCAAAGTTATATTCAGAAAGAATAAACCAGTTTTATTTAAGAAAGGACTTGTATCGGTAAAGTTTCTTCGGAAAGAATTTTTACGGAAAATTAATTAACGACCAGAGACGTAACATTATTAATATCGAAATCATGAAAAGTCATTATTTGCTTTCTTATCTCTAGCAAACATGATAGTATTTTCCTTACGAATAAAAGTTGTAATTGGAATAGGTATAGATTATGAAATATATGAGTCTACACTAACGGAGAAGTTTCCATTCAAATTAGCTTTCTTTTACATTTCTCGTGCGGCTCAGTGGTTAGCGTCGCATTACCACCAGAACCATTAAGTTGCGCTCCGTTGATGCCTTATAATAGTGACAATCATATCCCATTATTTTCTCTGACAAGAGTTGGCCGAGAGTGATATTGCCTTCCATCTAGTCTATCATTTCAAAATTAAGAATGACTAGCGCAGATAGCTCTCGTGTAGCTTTCGAGAAATTCAACCAAACAAAAACCACCTTTATTAAAGTAAATACACAGAAAATCACTTCCAGACTCATCAATCGAAATGTTGTTGACAACATATAGTTTTTTCTTTTGTATACTTAATATTGTTTCATAATTGTACAATAACTGTATCAATAACAGGTTGTGAAAGGTCTGGTTGAAAACTATTTTTCATCCATATATCTATATATAAATATATATAATAAACCCCTTAATATAACGCTTGAAAGAAGACATTATTTGCACAGCCAATCATCAAATATATTGGCATGTTTCTCAAACTGTGTATTATTGAAGGCTTACAAATTTACCTGAAGTACATAAAATTACTTTTTTCTCTTTGTCCAGGTATGGTCAGCTACCTGGACATTTCTGGAAACGTTTACGCATGTGACAAAGTGACGAGAGGAATAATCTTGAAATTTCTAGCAAATACATATGAGCATTGCAGGTCGCCCTTGGATCATATAACCATTAAATATTTAACTGAATGTGCCTTCTTACCCAGCTTTATCGTCATTTTTACGTTTACACCACTAGGTAAATATTTATTTTGTTAAAATATCTTAGGATGTAACCTTCCCAGTCTGTTGATGCTTAATTTTTATTGCAATTGATGCAATGATATTTTAGACCATAATTCTCCCATAAGAGCGTCAAGAGCCAGCACAGATCCAGGGGCATACATCCTCCCCAGGCCCCCTTTTTCTCTCTCTTTTTTAATATTTTAAAGAACTTATCAAAAAGAAGATCCTAAATTAGGACAGCAATGAGCTCATAAACAAGGCAAAATCATAGCAGTAGCCGTTTTTAACTCACAATATAAGTGTAAAAATGTTAGCAAAGTAACAACAAATATCTATTAAATCTATAAAGAAACAAATATATATTAATTATTGCTCAAATTATTATTTCAATCATCCTCAATGTATGAAGCGTTTATATGCAAAAGAAAGCCAAAACTAGGCTTTTTGTGATTAAATGAAGATATAGCCTAAAGGTACTTTGCGGGCTTTGCGGCATAACCAGGTTTCACTTGCCCAGGCCCCTGGGCAGTTGCCCTCTTTGCAACAACATATAGCAAACGTTATAACAAATCTAAATAACCCGTTTGACCACTACCAAGGAAATCCCGAAAATTCCTCGTTTACGTTCAGAATCATCGCGCCTCCCCGTTTTCAAAATCATGGATCCGCCACTGGTTAACTCAAACTATATATATATAATAGAATTGTTTTCACAACTTCTTTACTTGTCATTGTAAGAGAACGTAATAACATTTTTCAGAGCAGATCCTTTCTTTTACGCACTGATTACTTACAAAATCCGGAAATCCACATCCCATCTATTAACAATAACACCTTAGGGTCTGAAGCACTGACACAGGATATGCGGTTTTATATATGCATTTGTTGCATACTTCTGTTTATTTACTGCTTTGTTTTTGTTGGTGGGTGAATTATCACCCTTTTACCAATATGAGGGATTAATGCTGAAACCACTAACCACGTTTAATTGTGTCTTTTTCTTCTCCTTTTTTTTTTCCAGAGTGCAAATATGCTGTAACTCAGCCAGTGCTACTCCCATGATCCCTCCTTGTTCCAGTTCTTTCTTCTTGAGTACTGACAATTATGAATTAAGTACAACTAATTCGTGTTGACCAACACTTTAGGCTTCATTTTAAGTACTGGGAAGGCAAAGAAAACCTTCTTGACGAATCCAGCTGAGGAATATGGGGGAAAATTCATTTCTTTGTATACTAATGCTCTTATTTTTTTCTTTATTATTGTATATTTAATATATTCAACTGTTTTCGTTTTTCTGAAATTGAAATAAATATTTCTTCTGTCCATTTTGGCACATATATACCCTATTCTAAACGACTGCTTGATCTCATTTATATGAACTTAATCCAACCATACACATACTTTGAATTTATATCTTACTTTTGTTAGAGTTTATACAAAGTTTGTCACATTTATGATTACTTGGGTACATTTCAATATAGCTCTCAGTTTAATGATGCAATGAATAGAGTAATTTTATATGAGTTTAGTTGTCCAAATGAGACGTTTAGATAACGTCACATTTTGATTTTGCAATATTATTAAACTTTCAGCAAATACAGCGAAGAAAATAGCGCCGCCTTGTGGTTGAGTTAGGAATGTTTATGTTTTCCATAGTATTTTGCTAAAACATTCAACTACATTAAACTTTCCCATTTAATGCTCATATACGGATGTTGAACTATATTATGATAACACCTTTAAACATTTATAATATTTATTATATAAAATATATGTGTTAGTAGCATGTTGTTGTATGAGTTTCATTGCTCCTAGATTTTAAAACGCTGAAGGCCAGAAGTTTGGCAATGGTCAGATAAACTGGTATAGTGTCCACACCTTAACAGACTGCGCTTTGATGCTTGGAACACCTAAATACCTTGTTGATTAATGCTACCAAATACGCATGACAGTATGTAGGAAATCCACCATTGAAAGACTGTTTAAGAATATTTCTATGGATAATTTTAATTGCTTTTACCAAATGAAGTGCCTCAGAGTCAAACTCTTGTTTATAAACATTTCTTATTGAATCTAGAATGTCACAGTCAAATAATAGTAAAGGCGTCCTGGTTCTGATAGCTCTAAGATTGGGAAACACTGCAAATATTCAGTCATTTAGTCTTGTAGTGTGCATTTATCCTATCTTGATACCAAGTTTCTGCAATGTGTATGAATACAGTTTTTTGTATGTAATATATTGAACGCATGAGAATATTATTTTAAATCGCGTAAACCTTCTTTATATTCTTCAACTAACTCGGTAAAGGCTATACTATGTAAAGAGAATTCGTCTATGTTATTTTGATGGTCTTTGTTAATCTTCTGCGCATGTTTACACAACTTTGCTAAACACATATTGTGGTATTGTACATCAATGGCCACCATATCTCCACCAGCTAGTTCTGGTAATAAATGTGCATCATGGAGGTCAGTTGCACACTTTCTTACTTTGACATCAAAGGACCAGCAATATTGTCACAGAAGATACAAACTTCTTCATTATGTTTCCTCAGTGCTCTGAACTTAATCTTTTGTTTTAACTCAGATGATTTTGTTTGATATATGTTGCTTTCTTTTCTGTACTTTTTCTAGGTTTTGATTGCTAATTGTGTTCCTACATGATTTGTGCTATGTGGTATTGTTTTTACTCAGCGTAGCTTCAATTCCAGATCCTTCGTCTAATGGTTTATATTAACATTAAAATACATTTTCACATTACATCATCAGAAATCTAAAACTTTTAGGTACAACATATACATACGTTATATATAAGTTTTATGTAAAACTTTTTGATCGCTAAGAAGTATTTCTTTAAGCTAATGAAACTGGAGGATATTTTCAGCTATATATTTATATCCAGCATCTACGTCCTTTATGTTGGACTTTGGAGGGCACTGTAATGACTCTTGTGTTTTATTTTGGCAAAGGGAACACAATTTCCAGTTAACAGGTGAGCATTCAGGTGCTTAGAGGAACCTAGCTTAGTGCGATCTACCAGCTTGTACTGCTTAGACATGTCTGCAAAATAGTTTTGCCACAAATTCTATAGATGAGTACTGCTACCATTCTGTGATTAATGGTAGTATGAAATTTAGTTTTAGTGGAGATTTATGCATGAAAACCTTGAATTATATTAATGTTAATGCATAAATAAAGTGTTCCACAGAAGAAAAGGTAATCCCTTGACACCAGTTTTATGTTCAAGAAAATTATGAACAATTGACTGAAGATGTTGCAGACCCAGTTTATCTCTTCAAGGTAAGAAAACAAAAGGAATCTCAATTACATTGACACACGTAATTTTCTAGCACCTTTACTTTGCATTCCAACACTGAAATAGTGTTATAAAGTACTTATTAACAATTATACCCCTTAACTTAGAGATATAGGTCTTACAAGCCAGGCCACATGTTTCAGGGACTCCAATATGAATTCTGACTTCCTCATTATTTTACACACTGTCTTAAAGGAATATTATGGTAATTAACACTACTGCAAGCACCCATTGAAACTAATTACAGACACATTTATCCCTATATGGAAACAGGTATAATATTATTCTATAGTAATAAATTAGAAATTTAAACTAATAAAAAGAAAGACACATCTGTAATTTAAAACGCTGATTTTGTAATATTTAAGCCAAAAGCCCATTAGTTCCTCCCACGACCAATAGAGAACACTATTGACTGAGTTCTATATAAAAAAAAATGTTTGGTATGACTCATTGTTTATTTGTATCAAATTTCTTGCTTTTAACCGAAAGTGTAAGGTTTTCTGGCTTAACTGCCCCACTAAATGAAATTTTCATATCGATATTCATTGCGAAGATTTTGCTTGTTTTTAAGCACAATGGTTCAGAGTGGGATCTTCATGCTTTGCTTACTGCTGCTACTAAACGCTATTTTTGAGGGGGTTAGAAGATCTCGTATTTACCGCTGAGCCACTGGGAAAGATTTGTTGCTACTATACACATTTCTTGTTCATTTAAGAAATGTTCAAAGCATTCATTAGAAAATTACCTATCATTGTTAATCTGGTTTTAAGTGGGCAAACTTGGGCGTATTTTAGCAGAACATCAATACACATTAAGTCAGAATATTAGCGTGATTTTTATTACTTGTTGTTACATGTGGGTTATATATATATGTATATACTGATTATCATATTTACTTAAACCTGAATTCAGATAAGCTAATGTTTACCCTATTTCTTTTACAGTACCCCGGTGTGAGAGCGGTAAGCCTACGGATTTACAACGTTAAAATCAGGGATTCGATTTCCCTCGGTGGACACAGCAGATAGCCCGATGAGGCTTTGCTAAAAAAATCACATACACGTACATTTCTTCTACAATCGTTCCGTTTCTAGAAAAAATTGCACAGTTCTATCTAATTTAGTGTTTAGGAATTTCTTTTTTCTTTAAAAAAGGAGGGAATCCTCAATAGCCGCGGCACTTGAAATTCTTTTAGGTAGGATTAGAGTAAATTAATCTACGATACTTTTTTATTATTATTATTAACTATATTTTTATGCGCCAGCAATACGAAGCATGGGGCGCGCGTATAGCAGATTCGGGACCACTACAAGTCTACCCTCAAATTGAAATTCTTTTAGGCAGGATTAGAATAAATTAATATATGAGACCTTGGGCGTGGCCAGATACATCAATCGAAAGGGTTTGACCTCCTGAGTGCAAAACTATAATTAAATCTCAAATCGATCAAGAGATGAGGAAGCTATGAGATAAAAGTTTGTACTTGAAAAAACAAACAAACTCAGAGCCATTCTATGAGCCACTATGCCGTGGCTAAAAATGTTATAGCTGTTTGGTTCCCCCAAAGCTTGTAGCATGAAAAATATCACAATATATAGATTGTAGTGAATAATCCTGATATCGTGGTGTGCGTAAATACATCACAGGAGGGCGCTACTTGCGCTATCAAATGGTTCCGTCTTATAATAGTTTCATAACAGAATATGTTAATTTATTCTTTTCTATTTCATTAATACAATTACGCTTTCAAGTTAAATGATTAAAGAAGTTTAAATTGATAAAACGCCCGTACTGTGAGGGAGCTCCTATTTGTTGGTTTATTGTTTTTTGTTATGTTTATTAATTAATAAACATATATGCCTATACAATAAATCGATCACGGCTTGGGAAACAAAGCTGAACAAGGCACAGGCCATGAGTTGTTAGAAATATGAAAATATGACGTGAAGTGAAAAAAGTCTCTTAAGAAGTAAATAAATCACTGCTTTATATACATCATGTTTGAAATAATGGAATATTATCTACACATTGTTAAAATATTTATATTCATATATTGATTAAACACTTCAATTAAATTTCAATCACTTATAGTATTATTTATTATACAAAATACTTATTTCGCTAAATATTGTCAAAATTTGTATATTTTGTAGTCTCTTTCCTGAAATAAAACGTCCTAGCAAGCCGCGGTTTTAAAATTATAATTATTTTGGGATGTTGTTTTATATTATACCTTATGTTAAAATATCTACGATTTTTAAATTACAAAATATTGTTATTGGATGTTTATAACAAGAAAAAAGTTTTCATTCAAACATTTTTTTATATTAAAAAACATTAACCAAACAGAGTTTTATTAGCACTGTATGAACCATGTGTTAAATCCAGAGAGAAAGTAGTGACTCTAGTGAAGTTAAAAGAATAGAGTAACACTGTCGTGGGTCTATATACAGGGCGGGAATTTTAGCAAAATCTATAGTATTACCACATCTAATGCATCGGGGCTGAGCGATCCAGTGGTTAGCGTGTCGATCTGCGGAGCTAAAGCTCCGTGGTTCGCGTTCCGTTACCGCTAAAAAAACTACCGCGTTCCGCGCTTTGGAACTATGGGTGCGTTATAAAAGTGATGGTCAAATTTCGTTGTTCCTTTTGAGAAGAGTAGCCTAAAAGTTAGCGATGCTTGCCTTTTCTCTAATCTATCAATTCAAAATTAGGGACTGCTAGTGCAGATAGCCCTCGTATAGTTTTGCGCAAAATCCAATAAATAAACAGATCAAATGACAAAATGCCACTATTTTTATGTTTATATATAATAACAATATCAAGCAGAAGCTTATTAGCACTGCCTTTTATTTATAATCCCTATCTTAAAATGTACAGGCATAGTAATGGCTACAGCAAGTTAGAAGGATGGAGTGACACTGTTGGGACTACTTAGACAAAGAACTAAACGTTTGGCCAAATCTGAGGTATTGTCACAGCTTGTCTAAACGCTGGAATATCATTATTTTTATGTTTCTGTAAAGATCTAAACACCCACTCTTCCATCAAATGAAAAATAGCAACTTTCTAGTTTAGATTAAGAGAAATAAGTAGTTAAAAAGTAAAATTATTTTTCTTCTTCTTCTCCTTATTGAAGAGGCAAAACATATAGTAAACAATGAAGGACCGAAACAGATTTACACTGGTGTATAGTCATCTGAAATAGGGTTTGAGAACGGTAACACATGTATCAATATTTTGTATATATGTTTTGGTAATTTTAATAGCGGATTACTCCCCCACAGCTACGAGGTTAAAAATAATGATTTAAGGCCTAGGTGCAAGTATAAATTCTTAAATAGTCTACGACACTGCATCTGTGTTGATAGTTTCACCTGACAGGTGGAGATCGAATCCTATTTCGTGTGGAACTTTACTTTTAGTTTATTTTTATAACATTTGATATAATACAGCATATAATGCTGCTCCTCTCCTGAATTGTGCAGTTCCTTGGACAGTTCTAATACAAAAGTAAAACACTGTACTAAACTGTCCATTCACCAAGCCCTTTTTTATGGTCTTCTCTTCCTAGGCCCATGGGATGCTGTTATTTTGCTGGATAGTTAGTAGAGTGAATCCACAGGCGTCTCTATCCTCAATGATCCTCTGGAATTAGTCTTGACAAGAACTCTGGTCTTCTCAACATGTTGAGTTTCCACTGCTAGGTTTTTCTCTGAAGTTACAGTTGGTTATTCTTTCACTGACATACCTTCAAAGATGATGAAAATAGATAACCTTTGGCTTAGATCGTTTATCCTTCTCTATTCTGTAAACCACATCATTAATTCTTTTCAGCACAGCATATAGTCTTTCCAACACCTGCTTAACTTTGGAATTCCTTTCTTATAGTGGAGATTGCACAACCATACCATATCATTTCAATGGAATTCATTCTTATCGGCATTAACATTAAAGCGATCTTTCATTTTATCATTAACGGATTTAAGTCATTCCAGGATAAGGTCATGTATGAAATCAATGGTGCTCTTTACTCTCACTACATATATTTTGTGTAAGCCTCTTCTGAGTGACTATTCTCTAAACGAGAGTGCAGAAGGTTCAGTGCCACTTAACGTTCTCTTCCCGACATCAGTGATAATGATGTGTTGCCGGTAATCGCATGCCCTGCTGTATTATATCTCATCAGTAACAGTGAAAGACCTTGGTCCTGCGTTTTTGACTTTCATCAACATACATGGGTGCAGCTGTACCTCTCCACCATCAGAAGATGGATGATGGGTTGTTGTCTCGGTTTTATTAATCTCAAGGATCTAACATTTTTGCAAACAGGTCTGATTCAAAGTTCTGTTTCATAGGCACAACAAGTCTTGAGACAAATTCATTGACTAGTTTCCTTGCCAGAATTTCTGATTTCTGGTTCATAACAGCATATGCTTTTGGGTTATTTAGTAAAATAGCTCACCACAACTATGATGTATCTATTTTCACTGTTACTTTGTGGCAGGGGACCTAGCACATCGACAGCAACTCTCTCAAGTAGTGCTCCAACACAGTACTGTTAGTTAGTACCCATGCAGTTTTTTTTTAGTGGCACTTTTCACTCACACCAGAATTCACATGTTTTTACACCTGTTTCTCACAGAACCCTGGCACCCAACCCAGTAAACGCATTTTTTAGTGTTTCAGCAATACCTTAATGTCCAGAAATTGAAAGTGGAGATGAAAAGCTGCTTCAGAATGTAGAGATCGGAAAAGTACCAACGATAGTCGTTGTTTCTGTCCACTGATACCTTCCCATTTCCATAACAAGTCCTCTTGTAAACATAAGGGGTTTCACTGTGCCCAATACATCTTTGTTCTCGGGATTTATGGGTGCTGTTTGCTATGAGGGTCTTTCTGCACTATTCATGAGCCACTGATTAATTGATTTCAAACTCATATCGTTTGCTTGAGCAGCTTCTAACTGAGTGTTAAATCAGATCAGTTCCTCATCATCACTTGCCGATGGCACATCTTGGACTACATATTCCTGCACTTTTGGTTGGTATTCTGTTCTATTCTGTGTTTCCCTCTCCTCACAGTATTTACTTTCTTTACTGACACATAGTATTCGAAATAATACACCAGTATTTCCATGGTTCCATCCAGGGTGATGCATAATGCTAGAGTTATACTTCTGAAGTTTCTGGACGCATCTTTCTATTTGGCCTTCTGAATTTCGAAAATTTACCAGTTACTTCAATGCTGCATGATCTGCCCAGAACATAAACTTTTGTCTATATAGGTAAGGATGTAAATGACTTAAGGCTCAAACAATGCTTTGTAGTTCTTTTCAAGTTCTATAATAACTCCTTTTTGTGGCATTAATTGCCTCGTCATAGTTTCAATGTTGTATTTGTGACAAAACTGCTCAAACTGCAAAATTACTAGCATCTGTATCCAAAATGAGTGGATTTTACAGAATTCGGTATGTCAATGCAAAAGTAGTCGTCAATTCTTTCTTCATTTCATTGAATGCTTCTTCCATTCAGCAGTCCAACGAAACTTATTTGGCTTTTCAAGTACTCTGTGCAGAGAACTAGCTATGACAGAAAAATATTTTACAAAATGGCGATAGTAAGGATACAATGTGAGAAATCCTGTTACCTCACATAGGTTTTTGGTCGTTGGCAAATTCTCGACAGATTCAGTCTTTTATAGATTTGTAGATACTCATCTACTGGCTATGTGTTCCAGGAAACTCACCAGTTGGTGAAATATTACCTATTTCTTGGGAATCAGCCTAAGCTGCCTTTCCTTTAATTGTCCCATAACCTTCCTTGACTCTTTATAAGTACTATCAAAGGTCTTACCGTATGTGATTATGTCATTCAAATAGATGAGTACAACTTTCAAGGGCAGTTCAAATTGAGAACTCTTCATTAATCATTGGAATATAGCAGGAGCATTACATAATCCAAATAGGAATACAACAAATTGTCACAATCATTTTTTGTGGTAAAGGCTATCTTCTCTCTGTACTTGGTTTGTCGACTTGCACTCGCTAGTATCCACTCTTAAGATCCAATGTTTAAAACCATTTTGATCCATATATACCCCATCCAAGGTAGAGTCATTTCGATCCAGATAGAACATCCAAAGTAGAGTCATTTCTTGGCAGTGAACAGGCATTCTTCTTTGTAACTTCATTCGACTTTTAATGGTCCATGCAGAGCCTTATCCTTATGGTGACACCCATGGACAGGTATTCGGTTCTTTCAATCACTGCCCCTTCATGGCTTCTATCTTTTTGAAAGCTTTAGCCTGTTTTACAAGTGGAAGTCGTTTGATTAACTGATGTATTGGGGATGCATCTTCAGTATCAATGCTGTGAGATATTTTAATTGTTTGGCCTAAGTCCGTCCTGAGGTCTACTGGAGAATATGTTTTGATATTCTGTGAGTAATCTATGTACCTGCCAGCACTGATTTGTTGCAAGACCTCCACAGATCCAGTCATATAACTCTTGTAAGTGAGGTGGTAAGCCATCCTTATGTAAAAGTTTGATATTTGACTTTCAACATCTTTCCTCAAAGTTGACTACTCCTGATGCTCTTTGATGTGGAAGTACTACCTGTAAAGCCTCAAATTTTGCAATGGCCCCATCTAGACTTGACACTGATTTTATGGTTTATTGTATTCATGGTGTTTATTGTATTTATTATGACGTTTTTATTCTTCAGATCCACAATAGTTCTCTTAACCATTAATCCATCAGGATACGTTGGAGTTTTTGGTTACATTACATGCCATACACTAGATATAAATTTATTATTAACAAGTCTTGGTATGAGTATTTCATTTCTTGGTGGTACATTGGCTGCTCTTCTTCTTTTTATGGGGAGGTTAACCTCTGGCGTAGTAATTTGTAAGTAGTGTGCAATGATTTCTTAGTCATATACTGTGAAGCTATGAAGCTAGCCTAACCTCGCATTCACGTCTCTGCATAAAGTCAGTTACCAATATGCACTCTTTCTCGATGTCAATTATTCATACATCATGAAGCACAGAGAAGTTTCTTACAGCAAGGGTAACTTCCAATTTTCCTCTTGCTGGAACCTTATGTCCACTTGGGTTTCACATCACTCTTTCTTCTTTCTTTATATCTGTAGGCAGTTTCCCACTTTTCCTTACCAAATGAAGTCGAACTATTGAAGCTGTAGAACTTGTGTCAACCAACATACTGCAAAGCTTCCCATCAATAAACCCGTGGATTAATTTCTTGAAATAACAAACTTTTTTGTCATTTGGGGAATATTGAGTATTCAAAGCTGAACTATGCCCATAATTACAGCTAATTTCTGTTTTTCAATGTCTGGTTAGCCGTTTGTTCTGTCCTCAATGTGGCTAGGCTCGAAGACTCATTCTTCAGGTATTGTCTTCTTGGAAAATTAACAACTGTTGATTCCTCACAATCTCAACTATAACAACTAGGTTTCTCACATCTCTAACAATTCCGTTTTTCTGGTATCCTTGGGGTGAAGTTCTTATTCCCTATAAGCTTTTGTTTAGAATTCATGATAATATGTCTTTTCAAGTTACACTTGAAACACTTATTGTCTTGTACTTCATTTCTTCTATTCTATGTAACTTGTCTAACTAATCCTTTTAGTTCTTCTAAACTACATTCTATAACTTCGAGATTATGTTTATAGCTATTTATCTGCGAGTTTAATGGACTATAGCTCAACTGTCAACTGTCAACTGCAGATCTTTCTTTAAGGATGTACACCTGCTTTTCTTCGGCCTAATTCTCATATCCTCATTTGTTATGACGTCTATAAACTGGCCCATGCCAACAAATCCATCATTTCATGAAGAGTATCCAGATAAAGTAATTGGGTAAGCCTTTCCAGATCTTCTGCAAGTTCAACTATGTTCTTTCATTTGAACCCTTTTCTGGAACTTTGCTCTGGATACTTCTTTCTGATGCAACACTTCGAACTTGTTGGATAATGCAGCTTCTTGATAATTGTTACAGCTAGAAGTATATCCTCCACTAAGCCTACTACATTACTCTGACAAAAACTTTTAGCTTTAATGATGAATTCTTTCTAATCTGTTAGTATTTTTAAATGTTTAGGAATACGGTTCATACTTTTCTCGTCCATGTCCGTATTATAATCGTACTTGAAGGTAATTTTTGCTTAGTTTTGATGGTTTCTTTCATGAAACATATTGTTACGTCTCCGCGTGTTAATTAATTTTCCGTAACTTCGTTTCAACGAAACTTTAACGACACAAGTCTTTACTTAATAAAACTGGTTTATTCTTTCCGAATATAACTTAACCGATACACTGAAC
>NW_013667001.1:166678-167271 GCF_000517525.1 Limulus polyphemus | reverse complement strand
CATTTGCCAGCAGGTAAGTGTTTTTTTATACAGATTCTTATGATCTTATCTAAATTATTATTATTAGATCTAACTTAGTTATATCACCTACTATAGGCCAAGCGTCCTAAGCCTACGTATGAGTGCAAATCTGTGCTGAATTATTAGCCAGCAGGTGAACGCTTTTTCTACAGATTCTTATCTAAATAATTACGTTAATCTATTATTATTATACCTAAGGTTAGATCATCTATATACATAGCTCTAGGCCCCTAGATCTATATAATTAATGTACTTTATACAGCTATGAAAATTGAAATGTTATGCTAATAATTGGCAAGCACGAAATTGCATTAGAAAATATTGTTACGTCTCCGTTTGTTAATTAACTTTCCGTAACTTCGTTCCGACGAAATATTAGGGACACAAGTCCTTACTTAATAAAACTGGTTTATTCTTTCCGAATATAACTTTACGATACACTTAATTTCAAGAATCGCGCTAAAACAAACGCTATAACAACGAACGTGCTCGATGATACTCTCTGACTGCAGATCAATTACTCACCGTCTACACACACATTGTTCCCGTCACGTTGTCACCCTCTTTTATAT
>NW_013667001.1:163124-165706 GCF_000517525.1 Limulus polyphemus | reverse complement strand
CACTAGTTACGTGACCTCGCTGACGCAACACCCCCATGAATTTCCATGGGTTGCACCCCAACTAAATTCAGCAATGCTTGACGTACATGGTTTTCAGTAAAAACAAGAGATAAAAAGATGTGTGACCATGTGTCAATTTTTTCAGTATTGCCTATGTGAGTGCAGAAAAGGTGATATGATACTGTTGCGTCAGCGGAAGTCACGTGACTAGTATCACGCCACGTCCTTCTCGAACATTCACGTCTCTTACTTAAATCTCAGGATCCTTCTATATATAGTGTAGTCTTGTATATATAAGACGATCACAAGGTGACGGCAACAACGTGTGTAATTGAACTGAGTATTGTTGAGTCGAGCACGTGAGACGTTCGTTGAGAATTATAGCGTTTGTTATAGCGCGACTGTTGAAAATAAGTGTATCGCAAAGTTATATTCAGAAAGAATAAACCAGTTTTATTTAAGAAAGGACTTCTATTGGTAAAGTTTCTTCGGAAAGAATTTTTACGGAAAATTAACGAACGAACGGAGACGTAACAATACTATTATCCGTCGGAAGGACATTTGTTCTACCAGGCTGTTTTTGTATAGCTTTTGATAAGTGTTTTATTAAAGAAGGTTACTAAAGCTACCATTAGGTAGTTTGTTAGTTTGTTTTGTGATGGCACAAAACTACACAATGAGCCATCTGTGCTCTGTCCACCACGGTAATTCGAATCCCAAATTTTAGCGTTGTAAATCCGTAAAGTTACTGCTGAACCACCGGGAGACCCGTCCACGTCGTCGAACATCCTTTCAACCGTGGGGGAATTATAATGTGACGGTTAACAGTAGGCAGTGGGTGGTGTTGACCTTCCTTTTAATCTTTCAATGGTAGTAAGAGGCCGCGAGACTTATAGAACTTCATATAAAAGAATGCTTTAATCGTATAAGTATCATTATTTACTGTAGATGTACATGAATTATTATTGCAGAGAGACTTAACCCTTAAAAAGCCACAGCTGTTTTTGAACTTTAGTGACTCTCACCTTCCCTTTTATTTCGTATGAAGCATGTATGAATATATTTATGTTATACAAATAAGTTGCTATTTCTTACTTGTACAAACATCTTCTACAAATGCTTCAAGTACAGAATTGGTATAGTATCAAAAATACACAATTTTAAAGCACGAAAATTGCGCTTCAAAGTGATCAACTACTTCGCATAGATAGAGCCAATTCACTTATCTTGCAGAACTGTACCAATTCCTACCTACTGTGTGAAACGGGAAATCTTACCAAAAATTATTACATTATCTCATCCATAGTCAGGCTTATTTCGTAGAATTAATAATTTTTACACGTATTTGGAAAGCTATAATTAACTGAAATCCACACTACTTTATATAATCTCTAAATAAATAATTACTAAAGTATTTAAAAATACTTTTCCTTCATATTATTGGCAATAATATTAAATTTGGCATAATGCTGAGCAACCTCTGTTTCAAACCCGCAACACGTAGATTGCGAGTCTAGTGCCCTAACCACCAAGCTATGCCAGACCTGTAAGACGTATAAATAGACAGAAATAAAATATATTTTCTCTGAGCTATCTTGCTCCGTGAAATAGGTGTTTCAGCTGGATAATTTTCACCAAGTAAGAGAAATTCATATCTTAAGTTTTGGAATATTCCCAATACCAAATATTATCTTCTTTTTTTTTTAATTCAAACAGTTTGTTCAAATCGCAATGAAATTTGCCTCATGGAATTGAAACATACGATTCTTATTGGTTGTCTCAGGAATTTACAGTTCATGTGCATCTCTGACGAAGATTGAAGAGTCAAACTCCTGTATATGGATTGCTGGTATTTTGCACGTGCCTTTTTCATTTATTTTTTCCTTTTTTTATGCAAAAGTGCGTTGTCTATGTTAGTTATGGTATTGATTTCAAATATCCGTGTTATATGTTCACAGCCCTTCGTTTCGCATAACACTTAACTGATATATTGCTCATAAGAAGCACAAAGAACGACTTTCACTCCGATTTGCACAGATTTTAGAAAGAGATTCGTAACTGTGTACATCCAGATGGGTGGTGATGTAATGAAATGTGACTTGCCAAATTATTTTTTTGCAAGAATTAGAGACAAGGAATCATTGGTTGTTTTATCATTATATGAGACCGCTTGTTTCGGCTATTTTAGCTGTTCTATGGCATGAAAACATTTGTGGAACGATCTACAGTTGCAATGTACAATAATTAATATATACTTTGCCATATTCCGAGCATTAGAGATAGGGGCGTATTAACCAATAGGTTTTCAAAGCTTAGGCTAAGGCGAAATAGTTTGAAGGACGCATCTTAGAAATAAAAAGTGATTTTTTTAAAATTCAAAATGAATATAATAAAAACGAAATTTCCACCCATTTCATTGCATTTTGATTTACTCTTTTGTTGTTGTTTAGTGTTGGAGGATAATTTTCCTGGTGAAGTCATTCGAGAAGGAAGGGACGCATCTACAACTGTGGGCCAAGAGCGCCAGTTAACCTTAATACGCCATTGATTAGTGAAGAAAAAACAGAAGTAAGGGACGCATC
>NW_013667001.1:154735-162532 GCF_000517525.1 Limulus polyphemus | reverse complement strand
GAAGTAAGGGACGCATCTAAAACTGTGGGCCTAAAGCGCCAGTTAACCTTAATACGCCATTGATTAGAGAAGAAAAAACAGAAGTAAGGGACGCATCTAAAACTGTGGGCCAAGAGCGCCAGTTAACCTTAATACGCCATTGATTAGAGAAGAAAAAACAGAAGTAAGGGACGCATCTAAAACTGTGTGCCTAGAACGCCAGTTAACCTTAATACGCCATTGATTAGAGAAGAAAAAACAGCTCCCCAGTGGCTCAGCAGTATGTCTGCGGACTTACAACGCTGGAATCCGGGTTTTGATACCCGTGGTGGGCAGAGCACAAATAGCCCATTGTGTAGCTTTGTGCTTAACTTCAAACAAACAAACCTAAAAGAAAAAGCATGTTTTTAGTTACTTGGTTATTTTAATGAATTTGGCTTTTAAATATAATATTTATGCTCGGAAATTTTGATAAAGATATAATTAATCTAATATAACCAAGTTTTATACTTTTTTATCATTACAAAACCAGTTATAGAATAACCTCCAGAGCTACATTCCGCGGATTGACTATTATATCACATAATAACTATTGCCGGAGGATCAATTAGGTGAGGTTGCTTTCAAGCATAGTGATAACAATGATATATGCGCGAGTTTCTCGTTTTCTAAGTATTTGACTGGTGGAGCGCATCTTCTATATAAGCCTGCTTGCAAGTCCGCTTTACGAATATCTTTTCAGAAATGCGCAATAACATATAAAATTGAAATTCACTTCTTATGACAAGTGTTAATATTGGAATGTTTATCAATATAAAACGTGAATAATAACATATTTCTGTTCTATATAATTGATCAAGTATAAATTTAGGATTCTTATATACCCTGACATACAACAAGCAGTGCAGAGTTAAAGTTGAATAATTGTTCACGGATTAGTTTATTCATTTAGTATGTTTTCTGTATTATTCCTAACTATCGTTATTTCTTCAGAAGATTTGTTTGTTTGTTTGTTTTAAATTTCGCGCAAAGCTACACAAGGGTTATCTGCGCTAGCCGTCCCTAATTTAGCAGTGAAAGACTAAAGGGAAGGCAGCTAGTCATCACCACTCACCGCCAACTCTTGGGTTAATCATTTACCAACGAATAATGGTATTAACCTTCACATTAAAACGCCCCCACGGCTGAAAGGGCGAGCAAGTATGGTGGGATGGGGATTCGAACCCACGACCCTCAGATAGTGAGTCTAGTATGATCTCCCAAAATATACCACTTCGTTATGCTTATAAATCGTTGTTTGTCAGTTTACTATTATATTAACATAATGTGCTTCCATAAACATTCTCTACTGCCAATCTGATGGTCATGGTTATCTACCACTGTTCGATAGTGCCATTGCAGTCCTATTTGTGAGTTTATCCGCTTCCATGGTGAACAGTGAAGGCTACCTTAAAAATTTGGCGTCCTTTTATTGTATATTACCAACCTTTCTAAACTAATACCCCCCCCCCCCTGAAGAGGGCTGTGACGCATTTTTCTAGACATAAGTTTATTCATGGTAGACTTGCACTGTCAGATATATAGGTGCTAAACATATTGACTCGCATCTAAAGCAACACGTTACTGCACAAGGATATGGAAACCGTTCCTATAAAGTAGATTACTACTCTATATATGTACTACACAGCCAAGAGTGCACTAAAAAGTAAAAGCGCGAACATTTACTGGAAGATTACATCGAGTACAATTGTGAAAAAGAAATCGATATGTCATTACGTTAATGTACGTTTCATGTGGTGAGGTTATCAGACAACTAGTTTGTACACTGCAACAAAGTCATGGAAGGTCAACTATGCTGAGTAATGACTGTTGTTCTGCTATGGTTTAATGTCCTTTACGTAATTGGTTAGGGAAAGAATGAGCTCGTATGTATATGACTTGTAGTTTGTTTGTTGTTGTTAAGTGCAAAGTTACACAATAGGCTATCTGTTCTGTACCCACCACGGGTATCGAAACCCGGTTTTTAGCGTTATAAGTATTCAGACTAATCTCTGAGCCAGTGAGGAGCATGACCTCTAGTACCACCATTTGAAAAAGTACGTGTTCTCAACAAGATATCTATTATGTGAATAGAACATTGTCAAATAATTTCAACCAGAATTCCTTTACATGCATCGAACATTCATAGATAGAACAAAGTAAGTTGTTAAACTTGCTTAATTTTTTGTGTTGTTTTTAGAATTTTCGCGAAATCTACACAAGAGCTACCCATGCATAGCTATCCCTAATTTTTGCATTGATAGACTAGAAATTGTTTGCTTGTTTGTTTTGAATTTCGCGCAAAGCTACACGAGGGCTATCTGCGCTAGCCGTCTCTAATTTAACAGTGTAAAACTAGAGGGAAGGCAGCTAGTCATCACCACCCACCGCCAACTCTTGGGCTACTCTTTTACCAACGAATAGTGGGATTGACCGTCACATTATAACGCCCCCACGGCTGAAAGGGCGAGCATGTTTGGTGTGACGGGGACTCGAACCCGCGACCCTCAGATTGGGAGTCGAGTGCCTTAACCACCGGGCCATGCCGGGCCTAGAATAGAAATAAGTCAGCTAGTCAACAGCACTCACCACCAACTCTTGGACTACTCTTGTCTGATCGAATAGTGGGAGTTTATCGTCACTCTTATAGGTAACCATGGTCCCCAAACTGCGGAGCGCGTTTTTGCGGTGACTGAAAGCAAATAAAAAACCTTTTGGATTTATAGTCTGGCCACTTAACAATTAGGCAACGCCCATTCCAGATGCTATGATTTAAAACCGGAACATTAATAATACACAAGTATAACACATTATATACCAAAGAACCTAAAGCAGAAACTTAATGTTCGTATTGAAACTACCAATGATTCTAAAGCTGAACGTAACCAGAAATTTTTAACCATAATACAAATTTCAGAGGTACATTATACTACAAATCCTAAAGTAGAAACAATCGTAATTAGAAAAAACTATACTATCATCATTTGTTTTCAGGAAGAAAACTATAAGACAATCTAAAGCAAAAACCTAACATTAACTAACTTTCAAACAAAATAACAAAACCTGAAGAAACTTTAAAGCGAAATAATATTTATTCACAGTTTTAAGTCACAATATGACAAACAGTTTGTGACCAGATTTAAATGTATAGCTAAAAGACTATTAAAATGTTGAACAGAACATACTTTCTAATGCGTAAAACATTCTTGCCAATCTTCCTGGAGGACACCGCTAAGTATTTTCAGACAAGGAGAACACCATCTATTTACAAAAAACGCCGCCATTTTGTACTTATAACCAGATCAGGGGTACATGTTTTACATTAAAACATAAAGTCGGTACTGGAAGACTATTTACAATCTTAAAAATCTAAAAACAACATGCAAAAAGCGAAATACTATCTGTTTGGTTAAATAGATCATATTTGTCCTGAAGAAGTGTAAGTTGAGGCCTGGTAGTAAAAAAATCGAACTTCAAAAACAGCGTGCACCCTTAAAATAGTTATAAGTACATTAAGATAAACCAGCATAAAATACCCGCGCTTCGAAGCGGGGTTCAGTGGCTTCCTTATGATTCACAAAGGCCTCAATGTATCGATCAACTTGCTTCTCCATTATCTCCAATTGCTTCTATAGCTTCCCCAGGTAGGATCTGTACCCGAAGAAAAACCGTTACTACACCCGCCCGTGGCATCAGAGCATGTGTGCTAAGTTAGGTCCTGCTAAGCTTGTGAGTAAGGGGTATGAACACAGTTTCAAACACGTCATGCACGGGATCACAAGGGGGGGGGGGAGGGTGGAGCAAGAACACAAAATTGAATGTCAGGTTCAGGTTCAACGATCCTGTAAAATTTACCTTTATACTTCATAATGCATAGAAAACATTCTCTGCGCGTGACTCCGTTGTAAGAGGGAGCTATGCAATATAAATAAGGACATCTGCATCACCCTGAGTCCGCCTGCCAAGTTTGTTCTTGCTAGTCCTAGAAGAGTAGAAGGAGTTAGCTGTACAAAGATAGAGAAGTGCATACGAAGCTGAACATGCCATCCCGGAGATACCGAGGGGGCCAAGAACACAAAATCTGATGCCAGGTTCTGCTTCAGTGACCCTGAAGACCTATTCTTAGACCTCCATCATGCCCGGATGACCTTTCAGGTGCGTTTAAGCCCTCCTTCGTAAAAGGGCTACACAATATAAACAAGAACACCCCTGTATCGTTAGTCCGCTTGCCAAAACTGTGGGAGGAGATAGCTGGACACATAATTATATACACATAGCTACAAGCTGAATTAATATAGGATGATATTCTAGCTAATTTTATTTTTTTCTTTGTCAGCAGGCAGTGTTCACTGTACATTACCTTTCACATGATCAAATAAAGTATAACAAAGTAAGTATTAAACTCTGACAGATGTTATGGCTAACCTTGGCGAAAAGATGGAAATTAGTGAAATACTCTGTATTTGATTATAATGAGATATATATACAACGTCAATGTAACTCCTACTCTCAATAATTCGGACGATTAATGTTCAAGACATTAAACTAAAACGTGGCAAATTAAGTATTAGGTGTAAGTTATACTATAAATGAGAGTCTGATATCTGAGGTTAAGCCTTTTATTTATATCTCCACGTGTCACTGAGGTTTCAAAAATTCACCTTTTGTACTTTACTTAGCTATTTTGTAGCCCGGTTTGATTAAGTGTAAGCCTAAACATGGCTGACAACGCTAACAACTTCTGTAGAAGTGGTTAGATGTTAGTCGTCATTATTTATTTCTAGGGAAGACTGTGAGATAATTTATTTCTTTTGAACTTATTGGCAGCCGAAGTGTTTAAGAAAAGTTTTGTGTAAGATACGTTCAGTAAGCTACACAATTAGATTCATCCATTAGTGGGTAAACAGAATTTTGTGATAAAGTATTAATGCCAAATACCAAACAGTGTGTTATTTTTCAAGCTACATAATTAGCCATCGAGACCCAAGTGCATAGGATTATTTCATTTTTCAAGCATATAAAAGCGATATAATCTAAACAAACACTAGAATACAGAATATAATTTCAGGGGGGGAGCTTTATATATATATATATATTGAAAATGCATTGGGGATTCGTTGTGTTTTTGAATAGCTAAATTTTTGAATTCACCATCATAACTAATCCCTTTATTTATATTCAAACTTCTGAAGATCTTTACTGTTCTAATCACAAGCTTGCTAAATCTGTAGTTTAGGTGGTTGTTCCAAACAGGATCAAGATCTCATCGCTGGTTGGCAAGTCAATTCCTGTGTGATTTTCCTCTTCTGACGCGTGGGAACATGTGCATTCGAACACGCGTGTGATGAGTGTTAAAATAATAAAAGCGTTTCCATGGTAACCATTATCCCAAGCCGCGAACACAGACGGAAAAGACGACGCGACTGCTCTGAAGATTAGTATTTGAAAGCGTAGCAGCTGCGCTCCCCACACGTTATCTTCTCTCTGGCCGCGGTGAGCCTTGTTCATCAGACGTGTTAGCGATCAACTTCGTATTTTTCCTTCTGCTTATACACATTTTCCAAGACGATTTGAATTTTATTCTTAAACTAAATACTTTTTCAACTAAACTAAACAATACACACGGCTAAAAAGGTTCGTTAACATTTCTTCAGACGCCTATCGACCGAGCTTGGCATCTTCTCAAGAGAATCACTACAACAACGCCGTCAGCTACACCACAAAAAATAAGACACTTTAATATTTTTTTTCGTGTTCTTTCGAAGTTATATGGGCATTCTGATTTCCTCAGGAAGAGATGGCATCACTAAGAAAGGCCATTAGAAGCTGAAGTTCGTAGTAATAACCAAGCTAGGTGAGACAGGCATCTTCTATATATTTTTATGTTCTCTTAGATATTGAACTGCATTTCAAAACTCACAAAAAATATCTAAATTTTATTTATTCCTTTGGTGACGGTTTGATGGCTTACAGAAACTGAAGAATAAAAAACCGGTAAATAGCCACAGAGTAATAGTGTAAATAATGTATATAAATTAAGCAAATCTACTAGTATAGTGAATTTAAATTACATGTTTAATATATATATATATATATATATATATGATAATAAAAACAAAAGCTCTCATTCGTATACTAATTTTGTTAGAAGTGTCGTAAAGAAATGTCATACAATTAGTAACCGTTTTCATGTCTTTGTGAAAGTAACAATATTTATTGTAATAATATATATTTCAAGGGTGACACGTTACGAAACCGGTTACTGATAATACAGTATTTCATTAAGACATTTAGAATATATACGTATATATGTGTGTGTGTGTGTGATGGTCAAATATTGTAGTGAAAGCGATAAGCTCAACTGTTGATCACAAAATTAAAACATTTAAACATGTTTGGAATATTTTAGTAATATATTTCACAGTAAAGTACAATAACCCTCCATGAGAGTAATTGATGTTTTTGAAAAGACAAATTCTATTAAATTTTCACTTAATGAAACTACTTCACCTTGCTGTTGAACAGTCAGTACAGACAACTATTAAAATGTATGAAGTTTTGAGTTCTGAGTAACTAGATTTTGTTTTATTTAAAATGCCAGTTTATAGTGCTCTGAAGACGCTTGTGTACGAGACATCCTGATGAAGCAGGAGATTTATTGATCGGCCTCTATCTAACTACATGGTTTGTCGGCCATGTTGCGAGGATACTGCAGGTTAACAGAACAACATCTTCTGCACATGCGTGCTGTTGATATGCAGTAGCCATAATAGTCAAAGAGGAGGAGAATGTCCTGTCATTGTCCAAGTACTTCGAGAGAAGTCAGGTCGCTCCTTTGAGTCTTTTGCTCTAAAAAGTTATAGGTTGTGATGACGTATCACCAAAGTAGCCTTTACATTCAGCTTAATCTTTAAAAAAAAAACGCACAATAGTACCACCAACAGAAAATTTCGGAACCTGAAAAAGGAACAAGGGCAAGTCTAGACTTTAGTTAAACATATCAATTATTCCCTGCCATTGCTTACACTAAATTAATTCTAATTCCTAATTCTTTTGTTGAGCTCTTAGAACTTACCGTTATGATTTAATAATTGTTATAAAACTAGATAAAACGACTACTTTATACTCTAATGTCCGTTATGAAAGAAAATAATTAGTTTTTCTCTATTTATTAATATGATTCCTCCAGTTTAAGAAGGTTTTAAAAGACGTCTTGACGAGAGACGAAAATTTTGTATCGTTAAGTAATAAGTAAGAGAAAAAAAAAAGTTGCTTTCTATGTGGTTTGGATAAGAAAAATGTTTCTTTTCTGGTATCTTTATGGTTTGTTTCACTAATCTGTGGTAAGAGAAAGGATACTAAAGCATTGATCCATCTTTTTTTTTTCTTTCTAATTCAATATGCCTAGGCCTAGTTAAATCAGACAGAAAGAATGAATTGCAACAATAGATTATCCATTGGGGTGAATGTATAAAACGCCCTTCACATGAACTTAAGTCCTGAAGTGATAATATATTTTTATTACCATAGCTATAATGTTAAATTTTAGTTTTACAAAAGAACATGAAATAATATGAAAGCGTTTTGTCACAGTAAAACATGTTTGGATTTTCATTTAGACAACTTTGAGAACATCGAGGTAGTTGAAACTCGATTACCCAAAAATCATTAGGAGAATATCGTTTTTTTTTCCTTTTGAAATATATTAGTTTCCCAATTTTTACATATTTAGGAGTAAGCAATAACAATAAGTCTTTTAAACGTTTTTAACAGGACGGT
>NW_013667001.1:153681-154385 GCF_000517525.1 Limulus polyphemus | reverse complement strand
TGCCTTCCCTCTAGTCTTACACTGCTAAATTAGGGACGGTTAGCGCAGATGGCCCTCGTGTAGCTTTGCGCGAAAATTCAAAAAACAAACAAACAAACAATTTTTTAAACATTTTGAGTTAGAGTGCCACTAGTGTCAAAACACTGAATTAAGTTGTTTTTGTGTTAGAAAACTATAAAAATATATAAAAACTATACATTGACTAATCCAGCCTTCATTTACAAAACTTTAGGTGCCGTTATGTCGTTTAAACGTTTTTTGATATCCAAAATACCAATCAACAACTGAAATCAGATTTTATTAGAACACTCTTTAACAATTTTGTTAAAATTAAGTACATATAAGCTTACTAGCTATGAAGTTCCCAGTGGCTCAGCGGTAACTATGCAGGTTTCTGACGCTAAAAATCGGGTTTATATACCCGTATTTGGCAGAGCACATACTACTCATTATGTAGTTTTGCCCTTAGCTACAACTCAACTACTAGTCATGGAGGGCCCGGCATGACCAGGTGGTTAGGGCGCTCGACTCGCAATCTGTGGGCGCAGGTACGAATTCTCATCCTTCCAAACCGTTTCAGCCGTGGGGGCGTTATAATGTAACGGTTAATCCCACTATTCGTTGGTAAACGAGTAGCCCAAGAGTTGGTGGTGGGTGGTGATAATTAGTTGCCTTCCCTCTAGTCTTACACTGCTAAATTGGGG
>NW_013667001.1:152097-153671 GCF_000517525.1 Limulus polyphemus | reverse complement strand
GGACGGCTAGCGCAGATAGTCCTCGTGTAGCTTTGCGCGAAATTCAAAACAAACAAACAATTTCTAGTCTATCAATGCAAAAATTAGGGATAGCTAACATCATAAGCATATCTTATTTCTTCAGTATTAAAATGCTACAATATACAGCTTAAGTTCGCAGAGAATAATAACAAATGCTCTTCGTTATGTTTCATATGAGGATACAGATTTCAATGTCCTCAGAACTACTCTTTTACAAGTACCGTGCTCTTTGCTGCGTTTGCTGTGCTCACTGCAAGGATCGAACCACAAATGTTAATAAACCACATAAACATTTATTGATAACTAGTACTCTCATTTTCCAAGAAATACCACATGTTTAACACTTATACAATAGGCTTGTAATGTAGTTTGTCATGCGTAATAACTTATCTCTAATAAATGCAACAAGATAAATGTGCCTAGAAAAATATATCGAACAAAATTGTGCAATTATGTATATTTTAAGAATATCATTACCTTGAGTTTTATGTTTATGAATACTTGATAAAAGTTTCTCACTGGTGATAATATTTTATGCTTCTTAGGTTGAATAATAGTGCACACTATCACATTATCGCTCTCAGTGTTAAAAACGACATTGATAGACTTTCAGGTCGTGGTTCATATCCCCGATCTTTTAAAATAGCTACCACTGTGTGAATTAGCATAGCTGTACAACGTCATTTAAGACTTATATTTATAAAAAACAAATGAAGTCACATAATGCAATACAGCCACATCATTAACGTTAGAGATATTTAGTCCACTCACCATTAATTAGAGCAAACCCTTTTTTTTTTTTTGCTCGCGCCTTTTAATTCAAAAATATAACACTTTCTGTCTTCTCTGGTTATGTGTGCTCAGTTTTCTTACTGTCAGAAGGCTTTCAAAATGATTTATTTTCTTCAGTCGGACTTCGCCACACTGCGATGTTAAGAGATAACAACAGACATTATAGAGAAAAAAATCAAAGTACCCTTGAAGATTATTCTTAGGATGTGTCCGAAACGATCCAATAATATTTGGATACTGAAATAAATTATGTTAAGTTTTTCTTTTCTTTCCACATGTCAGTAACATTAGATTAGAAAACAATTGTGCTGTTTTTGTTTTCGTATAGTTAATCTGTAATATCAGGTTTTGCTGGTGCCCTAGAAGCAGCAGTAAATATCACCGCATGCTAGTGACGTATGATATTTTGGGAGAAGGAACAACATCACGTACGTCGTTCATCCTTCTAATATTGTGTCGTAATCTTTCCCAACAGTTTTTATGGCAGGCGAACGACAGACGTCCATGCGAATATCCTCGTTGAGTCTTCGATCTTTGCTCAACAAGACACCAGAGTGGATTGAAGTGGAACAAGTCGAATGAGGTATTTTTCTTCGAGGTACATGATGTAGTTAGATAATATATAGAAAAAAACAACAGATAATACCTCTCTTCCCTCATCCTGATTACTGTTAGATATGGCAGTGTAAGGATTCAATACAACTTTGTGGTAGCTTAGCGTAATAAAAATGGCGGGAAAGAAGTCTGAGCGGCTTTATTAA
>NW_013667001.1:140711-151080 GCF_000517525.1 Limulus polyphemus | reverse complement strand
CTTATTTTACAACAGTTAGTGCTTTTTCTTTGAATAATTTGAAATATTATTTTAATTCGTTCTAAATGAGGCATTGTTCTATCATATACATATTATTTGTATATGTGCACGTGTGTATGCATATATACATCTACATATACATGTGTATGTGTGTGTTTATATAAATACGCTCCTCGGTAGCTCAGTGATAAGTTTGATGGCTTATATAACACTAAATTTAGGACTCGATCCCTGCAGTTGGCATAGCGCAGTTAGCCTATTGCAGAGCTTTGCCCTTGAACAAACAAATTATAAATATTATTACTTACATGCATGCATATATATATATATACTCACAGATGTTGATATATTCTAGATTCAGTTAGAATGAAAGGAAACTAAGAACTAAGTTCATGACAATAATTCTAAACGAGTAGTTTTGTTTAAAACAACCAAAGTGATGTCGTTATCGATTGAAAATTGTGCAAATTTCATGGTAGAAAATGAGATCCTCATAACTTTGATAATAAATCATATATACTTCGCATGACTTCTTGATATTTATTAAGAACTATTTCACCCCAGTTCTTAATAGTAATTTTAGTTGCATGAGTTGTTGATAGTAAGTATTGTTGCATGTGAGTTCTTGACATTGTGTATGCATTTTTTGACTGTCAGTACTATGGCATAAGTTGCTAATAGTTCTGTTGCATGAGAGTTCTAATAGTAAAAACTGTGACGTGAGTACTTGACTTTAAAGACTGTTGTATAAGTTCTTGGTAATAAATACTGTTCCACGTGAGTTCTTGATAAAGAAGTAGGGAATACCGAGCTGGTTGCTACAGATGTAAGCTGTTATAGTGCTCGTAGTCCAGTATTAACAGAAATGTGTATTTTAGCACGTGATCAGGCTTTCTCAGTTTCACTTCTCAGGAATTAAAGAATGGAGTCCCGCGAAGATTTTGAAAGGTACGACAAAAATAGATTTGTATTTTACCTTCTGAGTAACGTATTTTTTGCACAAAAAATGGTTTAATCCTGCTTTAACAACTGGATATGCCATTTATTATATGAAATGTGACAATAATGACTGGTTGTTGTTGTTTTTGTTTTTGGTGTTCATGATGCAAAACGTTGTTGACATGTTGTGGGGCTACTTATTACACATTGTAATAATATAAGACTAGTAAACTCACCAAAAATGCTGAGGTCTTTTAGATAATCTAACTCTAAGAAAATCTTGAGATAACTGAAAGAAACGCCACATCGCTGAAACACCTGAGAAGCAACAAAAACTGCCCAGGAGAAAGTTGGGAACAAAGAGTTTACTTCTTTTGAGGTAATGGTACAAAAAAAGACAATAGATAAAAAACAAAATATTCCAGGCAGCAGCTGTGGTTGCAGTTTATTAATTGCAAGGAGTGGTCTCATCTTGAGTGCACTGAGCGGAGTCCGTCTTATGTGCGCCACCTCCGTGAGGACTCTAAGAATAACAATTTCCCCAACACAATTATATTGTTTTTCTTAATAGGCACAGTTAACCGAATTGGGAGCTTGTCTTATAGGATATTTTACTGAATAATTTAATGTCTATCTATATAATTTTGTTGTTTGTTCAAAGCAATTCTTTTGGATGTAGCAATGTACCCCAATAGATGTCACTACCCCGCTAAGGGGTCTTGTCAAATGTCTTTTCTTTAAAACGTAACCCATATATTAGAAGTTATGGGAGATCCAGTGCTTTTATATTCGGTTTTTAAAAACATAGACAGTGCTCTATAAAAGTAGAAAAAATAATTGGCTATCGTTTCAGGTTTTTATTTAAAGAAACAGTTTCAAAAACTTAACAACTAGTCTTGATCTCTCACTCTGTTGCATGCGTTATTTTGTATTAAGTACCGTTGCGTGATTCGTTGGCAGTGTATTTTGTTGCATAAGTAAGTACTATTGTATGAGTTTTTGATTGACAGTACTCTGACATAAGTTGATGATAGTAAGTACTGTTGCATGGGTTATTGATAGAATTTCCATAGCACCACTGCTTGAGTTATTAATTATAGTTAATGTTACATAAGCTATTGATAAAAAATACTATAGCATGAATTCTTGATGGAAAGTACTGTAGCATGAGTTCTTGACAGGAAGTACTATTGCCTAAATACTGAATAATTAGTACCATTTGATCAGTTCTTAATGCTAAATGCTTTAATTCACGATGTATTAATATAATTACTCATGCACATTAGTTCTCGATAGTGAGTACTGTTCCATGTGACTGATTGACAGCAACTATCATTATATGAGGTATTTATACTAAGTTCTATTGCATAAGTTAATAAAGGTAAATACTATAAAATATGTTATTTAAGATAAATACTATGAAATTAACTATCGAAGGTAAGTACTATGAAATTATATATTGAAGATAAGTACTATAAAATAAGTTATTGAAGATAAGTACTATAAAATAAGTTATTGAAGATAAATACTATGAAATTTACTATCGAAGATAAATATTATAAACTAAATTACTGATAGAATGTACAGTTTCATGAGTTCTTCATATTAAGTACCATACACAAGTTTTGATAGTAACTATTATTACATTAATTCTTGAAAATAAGTGTTGACAGTAAGCACTATAGCATGACCTTTTGATAGTAAGCACTGATCCACATAGGTTCGTGATAGAAAATACAGTTGTATGACGTATTGATAGAAAGTATTTTTAGACGAATTCTTTACAGAAAGTATTGTTGCATGAGTTTTGTCAGTAAGTACTGTTGTATGAATGTTTGATAGTAAGTACTGCTGTATTAGTTCCACACGAGTTCTTGATTGTATCTACTTCTGCAGGAGTTTTGTTATTAAATACTGTTGCATGATGTTTTATAAGTAAATCCTGTTTGATAAGTTTTGTTATTAAATACTGTTGTATGATGTTTTATAAGTAAATCCTGTTTGATAAGTTTTGTTATTAAATACTGTTGCATGATGTTTTATAAGTAAATCCTGTTTGATAAGTTTTGTTATTAAATACTGTTGTATGATGTTTTATAAGTAAATCCTGTTTGATAAGTTTTGTTATTAAATACTGTTGCATCAGTTTTATTAGTAAATACTGTTGTATGAGTTTTGTTAGTAAATACTGTTGTATGAGTTTTCTTAATAAACACAACTGTGTTAGTTCCAGACGCTGTTTCACACATGCTCCTGATTGTAAATACTGTTGCATGAATTTTGTTAGTAAATACTGTTGTATGAGTTTTGTTAGTAAATACTGTTGTATGACTTTTCTTAATAAACACAACTGTGTAAGTTCCAGACGCTGTTTCACACATGTTCCTGGTTGTAAATACTGTTGCATGAATTTTGTTAGTAAACGCTATTGTATGAGTTCTTGATTATAAATAATGTTTCAAGAGCTCTTGGCACTGCTTCTTATGGGTTCTGATTTCTGGGTGCTGTTGCATGGATTCTTAATAGTTAACATTACTCCACATAATGTCTTAGCTTGTTTGATAGCAGCATCAAATAAAGGCTCTACTTATATGTTGAACGTAGTCTTTATAATAGTGTATAACGTAAGATATTGGTAATAGATCTTATATATCATACTGCAGCGCAATGAGAATTATTATTACTTCTATGTTTTACAAAGATGAAGCCTTGTGGTAGATAACACAGGCCTGCGAATTCAAACTTCAAAAAAGTTGTTTTGGTTTTAATAACGGATTTTTCATAGTTGAGCTACGCAGATTTCGAAAATAATATTAATTTTTTTCTATCACGTAAGGATATTTTTTAGAAATCGGGAATAAAAAAAATTCTTATTTAAATCAAATTATTATTTCGGTTACCACAATGGACATTTTTATTATTATGTTTGTTATGTTTTGGTTTTTTTAGAACTATTGATAAGACTCTCACGTCGCGATTGGTCTAGAAAAATCTATAGCCAGTTGTCAAAGGTGACCCGATTTCAATGAAAATGATTCACTTATGTAAAAAGTACATATGACGTTTTGTGAAAAACCTGTATGTGATGGAGAAAAATGGATATCGTTTTGGGATTCAGCGTACAGGAATTACTCACTGTAGAACATGTAAAAAAGTTTAAGACGATAAAACCATCGCAGGCCTGCGTAATCAATTGAAGTACACGAATCTTGATGAAAATTATATAATTGTATTATTAAAGTGTATTATAATATTCTGTTTGAGAAAAAAGGTTTGGTAGCAAGCAGTGAATATGATACAATAGCATCGTTTCTTTGATTTAAAAATCAGCACTTTCCTAAATGTGTGTTTAATTATTCGAAATAGTTGTTTTCATAAACAATAGCTATTAAAGATGGAAATTCACAGTGAATCGAAAAGTGAGAAGAGTATTATCCCTAACGTGGTGACTTAACTGCTGACAACATCACTGAAGTTTGGAGAGTACCAAGTTCGAGTCCCGACTGATTTCAACAAATACAATAAATCTTGAACTTAGTGAAAGATCAATATATGTTTTTATTTTCATTTTTTTCAACATATGTATGATGAAATTGTCTGTTTATTTTTTCAAGTAAGGTGTTGCTGCTATTTCCTTAATTAAGCTTGTTCATTTAGTGTCAACGAATAAATATATTGTAAGATTTAAAGTGCAGCACAAGAATTTTGCATGACTGGCGTTTCATTTGCATAAAATATAGAAAGGTAAAGGTGTAAAGACAGTTTATAACGAAATATTGTAATTTTGTTACAAACGTATTTTTCAACTTAATAACTATGGGCTGTTAATCATTACTTTCAAACATTTACTTTCAGAATTAAATACGTTATTAGTATATTATTTACTAATAAATAACAGGCTGAGTGAGTTTTTTAAAAAGTTTTCTTAACAAATGTAACTCTTACTGAAAAAATATTGATTCACTGCAGATGGATGGAATTGGTTCTTTTTACAAATACATCAGAAATTCAACAAGGACCAGGTGGTTAGGGCGCTCGACTCGCAATCTGAGGGTCGTGGGTTCGAATCCCCGTCACACCAAACATGCTCGCCCTTTCAGCCGTGGGGGCGTTATAATGTGACGGTCAATCCCACTATTCGTTGGTAAAAGAGTAGCCCAAGAGTTGGCGGTGGGTGGTGATGACTAGCTGCCTTCCCTCTAGTCTTACACTGCTAAATTAGGGACGGCTAGCGCAGATAGCACTCGTGTAGCTTTGCGCAAAATTCAAAATAAAACAATAATAATATTCAACAAGGAAGATATCTCTAATCCAGTGAAAAGTTTGACAATTAAGGCTCTGATAACTGTACAATATTAATAATTATATATCCTGGGCCAAATGTAGCCATGGAAACAGTTTATGTAAAGGAACCCTGTTCCTGATCTCTGTCTTCTTCATGTAGACATTTTAGTGAGTAGAATGTTTGGTTTATAGTTGACATAAATATGCTATTTTACATTAAAAGTAAGATTAAGTTATTGAAAAAAATTCAATTAATGCGTATGACATATGCACACCGGTGAAAAATGTATACCTTACACTGTACTTGATATTCCTGTAAAACATATATTCGTTAAATAGTTCCATTGTAGCATCTCAGGACAACTTTTCCAGTTAAACTAAACATTTATCACTCCATATACCAAACTTTTCGATGTGTCGTTTAATCTGGAGAATATTCCCCGCCACGATATGTACAGAGTGCTGCATACTTCAATTCAACATCAACACATTTTCACCGTGCTTATTGTGCTGACTTGCGCCTCATTAAACACCCACATTAATCGAGCTCAATATTTCAATCCCTCTGACAGTGCTGTTCACAGGAGTGTCCAATTTCCTGAGGCTTCCTTTATTTCTCCCCACTCACTTGTAGGAATTTCTTTACTATATCTTCCTTTCTGTGTAAATAACTCTTCCTTGTTTCGTTAACATCATCTAAACCACTTGTGCGATCACATAAACATAACATATTTTTTTAATGAATACCATAATTATCATTGATAACATCATTTGTTTGTACTAATGCAAGGAAGGTAATAGTGACATGTAGAACGGCTTTTCAGGTTTCCCATAAAGTTTCATTGCCGTTAAAAGAAGACACAGTGCTACAAACAGTGAAAGCATGGAAAAGTGGTAAGGTTTTGGATTTGTCAGGTTCATTTTTATCAATAACCTCATAAATGTTTATTGTACTTAGACTTTGCCGTACTTATGGTAAGTACTTCTATTTTATGGAAAGTTTGATTCAAGGCCAGGGACACCTGATAAGTTATAAGCTCTTAGGAACAAGTATTTTTTATTTGTTTGTTTGAAGTTAAGCACAAAGCTACACAATGGGCTATCTGTGCTCTGCCCACCACGGGTATCGAAACTCGGTTTCTAGCGTTGTAAGTCCGCAGACATACCGCTGTGTCACTGGGGACATGTTTTTATTAATTTTCTGTTCTGTTTTAATATAGTAAACATGATAACGTAATCGACTATATTTCTTGTTATATATGCTTGAAAGCAATAATGACAAACTTAATGAAAACCTACTGGCTAATAAACCTTATTTGAAGCAAAACATAAATTTGACCATCTTTGACTGCTAGTGATCATTTATGGTCAAATTTATCATGACCTCGATTTTAATTGATAAAGCGCGGTAAGACGTACATCTGTGTACTAAATTTGATGGTGAAGTGAAACCACGGGTGAGGGGGGTTGAGGGTTTGCAACCTCCTTACCGATGAATTACCACGCAAAAGTACCCTTAGACCTAATGAATAATAAATAAATAAATAAACCCCCTTAACAAAAATCCTGATCCGCCTTTGAAATTTTACACTTTTTTTTTATATATAAAACCGAAAATTATTGTAATGTATTGGACTTTCCTTCTTGTTGAAGCAAAACATGTTAAACGAAAGAGGAGGATTTACACGAAACGTGATAGACGGGTATATATTGATACAACGTAGGAAATACAATTGGTTTGGACCCTCTTCCGCATTAAATGCAGTGTAACCCTGTTAGGCTTTGGATGATACAAAACAAGAATGGTGCTTTTACCATGAACTCTACTGCATCATGGATTCAAATTACGTTTTGCTTGATCCCCCACCCCAGCGGTAAGTCTGCAGGCTTAAGACGCTAAAAATCGGTCGTCGATACCCGTGGTGGGCACAGATAACTAATTGTGTAGCTTTGTGGTCAACAACAACCAAACCAACCTAAAACTTTTTTTAGATTTTTTAAAAGATATTTATCAAATATTTTAAAACGTATAAGAGAACACCAAAAAAGTACATTTTTATTACTATTTTGTTAATTGTTTGTTTCAAAATGTTTGCGCAGATATTTTACAGCGCTAATCGACAACTCTTAGTCTACTCTTATTTGACCAAATAGTGGGATTTCACGGTCACTCTTATAGCTCACTCTCGGCCCCAAAGTACATAACGCGTTTTTGTGGCAACGGAACGCGAATCAAATCCTTGGATTCACAGTCAGGGCATACTAACCACTTGCCTGGCTTGGCCTTATAAGGATCACACACCATATGCGGTGATTTACAAATAAGTATCTATGTGGTACTTATTTGTTTGCTTCAGAAATTCACGCAAATACACAATTTTGAACTGATAGATTAGGGGGAAGCAAAACAGTAAACAGCACCTACCGCAACTTTTAGGCTACTAGTCGAATTTTTAACGTACCCATGGCCTAAAAGTGGGAAACGCATTTTTGCGGAAATGGGATGCGAACCATGAATCGTCCGATTCACGGTTCGGGCACATTAATCACTTGGCTACGCTCTGATCTATTTCGTTAAATATAAAAGTTATGTAACGTATGTTTGTAATTCTGTGGGCAGATGATGAGTGTCCGTGTGGTTGGTACATCAGTACAGTTAGCATTTCTAACATTGAAGGTTGTGAATTCAAGTCCAGGTGGAGTGATGCTTTTATCGAAACTGTTTTAAACATTAATTTAAAAAAAAAGGTAATATTTGACCAAAACATTACAGATTCACAGAAACAGCCAAGCTTCAAAAATGGATCAACCCCTTAAAGGAGTAAAATTGTATAAATAAAGGGTTAAAGTAAAAGGAGAAGAAAAGTTAGCCCTGCAGAGATGTAATATAAAATAATTGAGTTAAACAACACATAATTATGTTTAACACTTAACTTTATAGGAATTAATGTAAAACCAATTTCTCATTAGAGGGATATTTGTCATGTTTTTAACATATGCCTACAACAATACACAGTATACATTTAATATTAATTGTACTAAAAGCCTGAGTATATATGTATAATCCTACATTTCACAACAGGCTTTTAGACCACCTTACGTTGTTATACGCAGTTTTTGTTAGGAGACAAATACCACGGATTAACCTAATATTAAAAAATAGGATGATGAGGAAGGAGGAAGTTATCTTCAACAGAACTTAGCCATTTTACATCATATCTTCGTAGGGTTGGACCCGTTTCTGCTTATTTTGCATACATCGCATTTTTATGTCGTTTATACCTTTTTTTCTAACTTGTTGGACTTTTCTGCCATATAAGTTTGCCGCAGATTTCCACATCTAAAGTACTAAAATACTTGAGTAATTGTTTAAAGTTTAAACACTTAAAGCTTTGATTTTATCCCTTATTTAAATCTGTTTGGGACTTACATACTTAAGACACTGGGATTATCGATCATTTGGACTTACTTTACTACACATCTAAGGTACTGGGTTTATCTGATATTTGGATTTATTCGGATCTTTTTACCTAGTTAGGGTGCTGAGTTTATTCATAATTTAGATTCAGATCTACACATGTAAAGTCATGCGTTTCACGCCTGCTTCGGATTTACGTAAGTAAGATACTGTGTTGACCGGGTTTATATTTTTCGTATAAAATGCTTAATCTATCTTTAATTTAAACCTGCTTCGAATTGGGTTATCCTTCATTTAGACTCCCTTCAGATTTACATTTTATCTGTTATTTGAATCTACCTTAGAGTCAAGTATTTAATTTACTGTTTTTTTTTAAGCCTTCTTTCAAAATTGCAAGTCCAAGGTGCTGGATTTATCTGTTATTTAGGTCTCCTTATGGTTTATGCATGAAAGATGCTAAACTTAACCAATGATACATTTATCAGATTATCGCATGTAAATAGCTAGGCTTTTTGGTCATTTAAGTCTCCTGTTTTACGTATGGAAGACACTGGGTTTCAAGGCTGTCGTTGGCGTTCATGCATCCCGGTGGCCGCAAACAGTCCTAAGACGTCAGAACCTAAAGAGCATTTCGAATATTCAAATGTTTGAGTTTGTCTTTCAGTTAAAACATACCGTATATTTACTATAAGATATTTAGATCACTATTGTGTTTCATTTATTGTATTACTTCAACACAACGAAACGTATAATCATGAATTTAATTTTATTCAATTATCAATGAACATTTCAATAATGAATTATTAACTTTAAAACTTATACGTTTCATGTATCAAATACGTGATGATTATTTTATTTTATTTTAACGTGTTTTAACCAAGCGTCTGATAGCTCGCATAACATACCTTTGACTATTATGTCAGGACATGTTATTAGTATTACAGATGCGAATCAATTCACTTCTGACAAGTAGCACCACATTCGAGAACTATTACATAAGGTTGCGCATAAGCATTCCGTGGAGGGGGAGGTGTTATAACTAAAGCGTGCACAGAACAGATGGCAAGCTACTCAGAAAGCAATATAGATAAATAATTCAAAAAGATAGTTAACAAAGTGAAGAACTTCAACTGAAAAATACTTTAACGAGGAGGAAAAAAACAAATATTAAATTCATCAATAATCAAACGAAATTGATAATTATTTAAACTAATACTGATATATAAAAATGAGTGAAGAACTGAGAGCATTTAATCATGTTGCCGGAAAAATAAAAGAGAAAAAGCAATCAAAAGAAGCGCAGAAACGACAAAAATCCTAATATATCGACAGAAGCAAAAATTGACAAAGAAGTGAAAAAATGACCACCATTACAGAGCATATCACATTGAATAAGCAAAAGCGGATTATTCCGGGTTTTAAAGAAACAATTAACAAAAATTGTAGTCAGATATTAATAAATGGCCATATAATATAAATGCTATTAAAACATGAACGTGCATAAGTTAAAGGCGTTATTTTCCCTCCTAACAAAGATCAATCTGAAAAAAACTTTAAGATATAACTACATTTGGAAATGAAAAATATGTAAAAGTGCCTTGACCATAGTTGATATGTTTTTTAAAAACTATACGCAGTGTTCTGTAGACAGGTGGTTAGGGCACTCGACTCCCAATCTGAGAGTCGCGGGTTCGAATCCCCGTCCCATCAAACATGCTCGCCCTTTCA
>NW_013667001.1:136633-140701 GCF_000517525.1 Limulus polyphemus | reverse complement strand
GTGATGACTAGCTGCCTTCCCTCTAGTCTTACACTGCTAAATTAGGGACGGCTAGCGCTGATAGCCCTCGTGTAGCTTTGCGCGAAATTAAAAAAAAACAGACAGTGTTCTGTTTTTCTGTAAATACTTGGTGAGAAGAAAAGTTGAGAAAGGTTTCAGTTCCCGCCAATATATTAAAAAGCTCTAGAATCTGGGTTTGTTTGTTTGTTATTAAGCACAAAGCTACACAAAGGGCTGTCTGTGCTCTGCCCATCACGGGTATCAAAACTCGGTTTTTAACTTGTAAGTCCGCAGACATACCGCTGTGCCATTAGGGGGCGAATCGCACAAGAAAAGCAGTTCACATATGGAACGCATTATGAAATGGAAGAAATTAGAACTCCCGTTGAAAATTAATTCTACAATAGATAGTACAGCTCACACTTTCATCGAAATTTAACGTCGGCATTTAACAGAATAATTGCAATAGTTGTGATTTGGCAAAGAGAAATTATACATTAAATCATCCTGAAAATGGATTTTTTTGCTCAGTTGAAGTTATGCCAAATAAATGAAAAAGTTCGTAGAATTATAAACAACAGGACAGGTAATCATTATTTGAGCTCTGAAGTCAAGCGTGAACCAATCATTATTTGAGTTCTGAAGTCAAGCGTGAACCAATCATTACTTGAACTCTGAAGTCAAGAGTGAACCAACACGGAGGCTCTTAAAAGAAGCTGTTAATGAAGTTGTTCTAAACATTAAACATACAAAGCACTATTCTATGATGGTAGACCTCAGCCCTGACTAAGCTACCCAAAGCAGCTATAGGTATTTTTAAGAACGACGAATATTCAAATAACGGACGTAAGTTCAAGAAAATATTATTTACTGTTGTCGAGGAGACTAAAGGCTCTGCTCTATCAGAGGTTATTTTGGAAGAGCGTTAGAAATATGTAATGATATTCGAACATTTCTGAGGTCAGAAGTCTTATAGAAGCGTAATTGTGAGAAGCTAATAAAAGGTTAAGAAATTCCGGTGGTTGAAGTTAAACAAAAATAGCATTTTTCATTCCTTGTAGTTGTCATACTTTTAACCTTCTACTGTGTGATCCTTCAAGTTCTTGCAACTTGTCAAAACTTCTTGTTTTGGGTGGGGTCTTCATAGGTCGTGTACAATGTTTGTAACATCAACTGATAGATGGGTTATTTTGAAGTCCTTCGCAAGTATCACTCTCAAGTTCTTTCTAACACTAGATGGGAATGTAAAATTGAAAGGGTAAAAGCAGTAAAATACCAAACGGAAGGTATATTGGCATCCTTAATGAATTAGATGAATACAATAACGAATATTGCAGTCTGTTTTGAAGCTAGATATTTAGTAGATGAGTAGCATCGTACAGGTTTCATCAGCAGTGTGGTATTATATGCTTGTACAAATATAGTTCTACTATGAGAATTTATATGGCTAGTAATTTAATCAATGGTATTTGGCAGACTCTTCTTCAGTGTAGAGAAAATGGTCTCGAAAGTGCCATGACAAGCGTTAAAGAATTAGCAGAAGAGTTATCAGATGTTTCAGAATTACTGGCAATTTGTGTTAGACGAAAAATATGAGAATGAGCCGATCATTACTAAACAATGAAACCTGTTGTCAAAACATTTTCTACGTTGTAGTGGACTGTGCTTTAATGTGGAGTTAAAATAATTCAAAATGTAGATATTAAAGAACTATGCAAATCGTGAATAGATTTAACTCTACCACTATTCAGGGCCAATAGAGCTAAGTCAGATGTTGGCAGAACTGATTTAGCTGTTGAACTTTAAAGTCTAACTATAGTTCGCCCACGGAAATGTGATGCTGTTGTAACACTGAACTTTATTTACGAAAATGATTTAGCACCAGTACATCACAAAGGTTGCATTTCTGTCAAAATGTTAATTACAGCTATAGTGATTGTTGCATCTGTTGAAAGAAGTTATTTCAAAGTTGAAATTATCCATAATCTATCTGAGATCGTCCATGTCTCAGGAGCGTCTCATAGAGTGGTCCACGCTCTTCAGCGAAATGAATGTTGCAAGAAGGTTGAGTTTCCATATATTTTTCGAAGAAAAATTATAAAGTAAAATCTCAGACTTTAATAAGTACATAAAAAGAACGTGAATGCAAAAATTTATTACTCTGAACAAGTAAGATATCTTTCTTTCTTTCGCGCCCAATTTACATAATGAAAGGGGACTACAATTAGATAACTCACAGTGGGTCCTGAATTTTGTCGCGACGGTCCAGTTGCATTTATCCGTTTCATAGACTTTCTTCAGATTTATACACACGTAAGGAGATGGACGAGTTTAAACATGTATAGTTCTTTGTTCTTTCTTCAGAAATATAAGTTTTAGGTTTATCCTTCACTTAGGTCGGCTTCAAAAACATGTTTTTAATGTTTGAATGTCTGTATCATCCAGATTTAATTGCGTTTAAAAATTCAAAATGCTATATAGTTTGTCCATTTTACACACGAAATATGTCTATCCTAATTCACTCTTCATAACTGCTTATATTTTGTAAGTGTAAACCTTTTGATTTCATTTTTACTTAATTGTTTCTTACTTTTAAGGTAATGGCTGCTGATTTACTACTTATATCTGCTTATCTTTTACATATATACATTTCTGTGCATATCCATTATCTTAGTTTGTTTATGTTTCTGCGCGTAAAGCTATGGTTTTATTAGTATAGCCTCCTCATTATGTTTATACGTAGAAAGAGCTGTGGTTTTTGTAAAAATAAAATACTGGTTCGAGAAACCATCAGGCAAAAACATTTAAATACTGGACAAAATGAAATACATTTCAGCGTTATTTATAGCTTTAACATAATATAAAAAATCAGAAATTATATCTAAGTATAAAATCGACAATACAAGTAACCTTTTTTTCGTCGTTACTATCTCACCTGCTAATTAAAAGCATTATATTTTTAATTCAGATATTTTGAATTGATGTGTAAGCGTTTAGAAGCTTATAAAGGAGGCTGTTAGTTGGCTAAAATATACAAAATGTATTTTCCCAGATTCTACAAAAAAAAACACCATTATTTTCAATCAGCTGAACAACATATATTTTTGACTGCTCACTAATAGCCTAGAATCTAATTATTTCCAGAATTTTACAAATCTAGTCTTTTTTTTTCACATATTGTATTATACTTAATGCGTTATTTTAGTTTTCTATTAATATAACATAAATACCACCTGCAAAAAAAAGTATAAAAACAGCATATACATCGAAAAAAAATGAATAAAGGCTTTTGATAAGATTTTGAGGGAAAAAAACATATTTTGAGTACACCACGACATCTGGTTAGAAGTTACGGTCACTTTCTTTACGACGCGCACAAAAGTAGTCGTAAAATGCGCTTTATAATGCAGCTTATATTGTCTGGGTACAATTCTATAGCAAGGAAGCATGAGAGAGGCCTCTATCAAAGCAGCTTCATTTAGAACGGCTTTCTTCCTGTTCCAGGTGACTCAACCGCTAGCCGGTTAGGAGGGGAAAAAAAACGGTCAAACAAGAATACAAATGGCGCCTAGAATCCGCCATGATATTATGTCAGTCACGTGATCGTCTTGAAACGTTTTTTGTGAAACACATATATTACTATGTACAATATTATTCTAGAAATATAGAAAACACGATGGTTGTAAAAATGAGAGAAGAAAGAATGAGGATGCATTCGAATGTGAGAAACAGACAGGTGGGAAGGTAAGGAAAACAGATGTCAGACTGGGTCGGTTTGTTCTGTGTATTCGTGTAAGTTAATCTAGGGGATAGGACCGTACTGTTCAGTTGTTTGTGTGTGAGTTTGGGGGTCTTCTGAAATTGTGACAAGAAATAACATTTTTTTTTCCGATTCTGATAAAAGAGTTAGCACACAGGATCACACACAAAAGGTTAAAATAATTAAAAAAAAAGACTCAAAACTCGAGCGCTTTACAATAGTTGACTATTATCATAATTCTCCAGAAGAAGAATAGTAAATCATTCGAAAGCGCTCGAGTTTTGAGTCTTTTTTTTTAATTATTTTAA
>NW_013667001.1:129566-136346 GCF_000517525.1 Limulus polyphemus | reverse complement strand
TAAAATAATTAAAAAAAAAAGACTCAAAACTCGAGCGCTTTACAATAGTTGACTATTATCATAATTCTCCAGAAGAAGAATAGTAAATCATTCGAAAGCGCTCGAGTTTTGGACCTTTTTTTTTCTTTTTTGAAATTCATTTGTTTTTCCGAAATATGATATTACCAAATCAAAGTGACTGAAGATGATAATGAGCAAGTGTTGCTCATTAAGGTATTTTTTTCCCACTTCTTCTACAAAATGATCTTCGAAAGAGCAATATTCATTAATTCTAAATACCAAGGTGAAGACTTTGGATGCATCTTCACGTTTCCTTATCATTCTACTGTCCAGACGTTAATCGATCGCTGGACGGAGAACTGATAAGGGCTTGTGTAGATTCCTTCGTCCAACATGAAAAATTGCAGCTCCGAAGAGTTATCGCTCAGTGTAACGGTGCTTCACTGGACTGAGACCGATAAGGACCTGGGAAGAAACCATCATCCTGCATGAAAAATTGATCTTGCGAAAGCCTTTTGAGATAATATTGTTCAAATACATAGACATCCGTATGGGCTATATTTCATAAAGATTTGTGGAGCCATTCTTCCTATGAAACTATAGGTGAGAGGAGCAGGTAAGTGCTTCAAAGACAATCTGTATCACTACAGAAACAATAAAGCTTAGATGACATGTTTGTTTTTATATATTACAGAAAATTCATTAATCCTAGCTGGAAGCCGAATATGTGTGACATGATGAACTACGTACAACTTATTTGTTTGCTTTTATCTTAAAGCGCTAAGGGATACCTGCGCTATGCCCACCGCAGAGATTGAGCTATAATTTTTAGCGTTATAAGTGCTCAAGCTTGCCACTGAGCCACCGGAGGGCACAAACAGTTTATGGTAAGAACGTGTTATTTTTGAAGCGCATTATGTAATGTTGTTGCTATTGTTCCCATTAATGTTTTTGAGTTAGTTTAACATGAGAACAAGTGAACATTGCTCAACTAAAAAGAAGGATTAAACTCTATATAGAATTTATAAGGGCGCAGTATCTCAGGATTATAAGAAACTACGATGTACGAAAATAAATAGATAGATAAAAATTAAAGATTTTACAGCAAAGACCAGTTTTTAATCGATAGCTTAGTGAACATGATGTTCTTAAATTCATTTAGAGGAAATATTTTCCCCCTAATTTTCGTCTATATTTTATCTCTAACATGCAATATTGGGTATTTGGAATATTTTAACAAAGAAATGCAATATTTTTTAGGTTAAACGTGTTCAAATACGGGTTCAAATACAAGTTGTTAATAGTATTAATGTAGTAACTCATTACTTCTTAAGGCAGAAGCGTTTTAATACAGATAAGCTATTTTAACTGTAATCATTCAAAATTACAATTTCCCCTTCGTCTTGTATTTAAGACCTACGTTTGCTGTCAAGCCAGCCGTATTAAATGACATGACTTTGATCTATCTTCTATACTTATGTGTCATTAGTTTATTTCCTTCTACATGTAACTTTCGTAAATATATATATATTAATAAGTCAAGAGCTGTCTTTGGGAATTAGCTGTAGTTTGATGCGTCAAAACATGAGCTATATATTACATGCTTCGTACTATAAAGGGAAAACGAAAACACCAATGGTATCAAGACACCTCAACTGTTAATGTTATTTCAGTGATAATGAGAATATATTACTTAAGCGTAGTATTACTGAAAATGAAACCTTTCCTTTTTATTTTCTGAAAGCTCGTTATTTTAACATGGTTTTATGGTATATTCAAATAAACCTTTCCTTTTATATTTTCTGAATGCTCGTTATTTTAACATGGTTTTATGGTATATTGAAATAAACCTTTCTTTCTTTATTTTCTGAAAGTTCATTATTTTAACATGGCTTTATGATATATTGAAATAAATCTTTCCTTTTGTATTTTCTGAAAGTTCCATATTTTAACATAGCTTTATGGTATATTGAAATAAATCTTTCCTTTTGTATTTTCTGAAAGTTCGTTATTTTAACATAGCTTTATGATATATTGAAATAAATCTTTCCTTTTGTATTTTCTGAAAGTTCATTATTTTAACATAGCTTTATGGTATATTGAAATAAATCTTTCATTTTGTATTTTCTGAAAGTTCGTTATTTTAACATAGCTTTATGGTATATTGAAATAAATCTTTCATTTTGTATTTTCTGAAAGTTCGTTATTTTAACATAGCTTTATGGTTTATTGAAATAAACCTTTCCTTTTGTATTTTCTGACGGTTCGTTATTTGAACATAGCTTTATGGTTTATTGAAATAAACCTTTCCTTTTTTATTTTGTAAACGTTCATTATTTCAACATGTCTGTATAGTATATATATATATACCTTTCCTTTTTCATTTTGTGAACATTTATTACTTCAATATGTCTTTGTGGTATATTTAAATAAACATTTCCTTTCTTATCTTCTGAAACTTTATTATTTTAACATGGCTTTATGGTATATTGAAATAAACCTTTACTTTTTTATTTTTTGAAAGTTTATTATTTAAACATGGCTTTATGGTATATTGAAATAAACCTTTACATTTTTATTTTTTGAAAGTTTATTATTTAAACATGGCTTTAATGTATATTTAAATAAACCTTCCCTTTTTGATTTTCTCTTCGAATAAATAACCTGAACTGATATTCTGTAATTCAGTTATTTCACAAACAAAATTTGTATAATATCTTAATATTTAGATGGTCGTCGATAACGCATATATAAATTGGTGAACCAATGTGTATTTCTTCATAGCCTTGGGATAAGTAAAACTTTCAGCAAACGGAAGGGGACAATAATTCATAATAGATTTATCATTTAGTTAAAACTTGCAGAAAAAATCTACTTCGCCAACCTTTTATAATTCAACCGTGTGATTAATAGAATTGTTAGGATTGCAAATACAAGTAAAAACGAATAGCACAATAGTTCATTATATTTGAAGAACTGCTGAATTGCTATGAAACTCTGGATTATCTGCTCCACGTCTTGAAACACCCACGACTTGAATGAACATCGAATTAATTGAACAGAAGCACCAATGGACTGAACAGAGCAAAAAATAATTATATGTGAGTTATTGTCATTAGCAGAAACGCCGCCCCGCCCTACAGGCGGCTGGTAGTACTAATAATTACTATTCGTAGTATTCATACCTCATTGTAAAAATAAAAAAAAGTAAACATTTTCTTTGAAATGATTTTTTTTTTCTGGGAAGTACTGCACGGGAAAAATATCCAGATGGGGCTCTTTAGTCATACGCAACTTGTTTCATCAAAATAATTCAATGTACAGAGCTCAGAATTCATAAATTTTACTGATATAAACTGTAATGATTTTATATATTAAAAGTGGTACCGTTTATTGAAAATGTAAGTTTTTTAACGAGCTCCAGTTTGTCAGTATTACATTTAAAAATTACGTCAGTAAAGATATGATCAAACCCTCACGTATAGTTCTATTGAAAGTCGTGTTCTTGTTGTGAGGATAGTACTTTGGGTTAAAATTGTGTTCTGTTATAAACAAATGGTTGTTGCACATACCACAGTTATTTTTCTAATTGTCTGAATCTTGTTTGTAGTGCCATTCAATAGATGGCGAAGGAGTTTTGGTCACATACATAGATACTGACATACACGCTACGTCCATTATAGTAAGATTAATGCCAACATGACATTGTATCTACTTTAATATTTTTAGTTTAATTCCAAACTAGTGGGCCATGTATTCATATTTAATACCTAAATACGACATGTCAGCTTTGCTGTATCTATGTACTTCAAAACGTGCTCCATAATTATTCTCCTTTAATTGGTTTCGAATGCGTTATAGGCAATCTTGAATTTAGTTGCCATGATTTTTAGTAGTCTTGTTATATGTCTGTTAAACACAAATATGTTATTTTAGTTTCTTGTTTATATATGTACTCCACCGGCTTTGGAAGCTCTTCGCAGTATTCTTTCTCGGCGTTCGTGTATTGTCCCAATATTGTACGTCTCTGTAATCTATTTTAATTATGTATTTCTTGCTTCTGTCAGAAACTTAGGAAACCACTGAATGCAGTTGTTTACTTCTTCATTCGGATTTCTATATTTAAAAAGTTGAATCTACTTATTTATTAAAATAACGTTATTTAAGCCATTTGTTATAGGTACAGTGCATACGCGTCTCATTTAAACCTAGCTAAACTCATTAATACGTTTAGGTTTACTGATGATTTAGCAACAATAGGTGCTAAAAGAAATGGATGTTTTAAGATAAATTTTATTTTATAAGTGTTCTCTCACATTAATCATGTAATACATCACACATGACTGAACACAACTTACTGTATCGCATAACAATCTCAATGGCTATTTGTACCTTCTAAAATTGTTGTGTTGTTGTTGTCTCAATCATATATATAAGATCCACGGATATATTTTTTTATATTTTGCTCTTGCAGTTCCTGTTGTTGTTGTTCAGCTTTTATTAAATTATTGGACATTCAGAAAATTTTATTATAAACAGCATTGAAATAAATTTTCTATTTCTTAATCATTTATTAGATTGTTTATACATGACAAATGATATTTCTTTTCTGCTTTTATTAAGTCGAAAGTTCATTAAACTTTACGACTTTAAACATAAGATAATTCTCGGTTTTCTTGATATATTTACTGGTATTTCTATTAATGCCAAACATTTCTAAATATTGTTTCTTTAATAAAATTGTTAGTTTTTACCTATACTTTTAGATTTTTTTCATTCATTACATTAACAAATAGGTTTTCCAAATTGAAATGATTCAATGTCATGAAATCCATTAACACTTGTAATAATAGTCTCTCTTCTATTCAAAAGCCCCCCCCCCAGTGGCACAGCGGTATGTCTGCGGATTTACAACGCTAAAATCCGGGTTTCGATACCCGTGGTAGACAGAGAACCGATAGCCCACTGTGTAGCTTTGTGCTTAATTTCAAACAAACAAAATCTATTCAAAAAAATCCATTAAAACTTGCATTAATAGTCTCTCTTCTATTAATAAAAGGCCCCAGTGGCTTAACTGTAAGTCTGAAGGCTTATAACACTAAAAACCTAGCTTCAACACTCCTAGTGGGCATAGCACAGATAGCCCATGGTGCAACTTTGCGATTAACAACAAACAAACAAACTATTCAAAAACAGTTTCCAAAACTGTTTCTTACTTGAATTTTATTCTTTTGTTAATACTGCACATTTGTATAGACGTTATATTTTATAAAAAAACAAAATATTTTTTTTCATCCCAATAGAATTATCTTATAGTTTTCTTGTAATGTTATTATCAAATCCATATTTAATCTTTACCTTCTGACTGTATACATTAATCCTTTTGATATCTATATCTATGTTTCCTTCTTACATTCCAATCTTTGTAAATAAAATTAATTTATATCTCATAATCTTTCTAAAGTTTTGGGTTTTGTATATTTTCATAAAGTCATGGCACGAAAGTGGGTATTTCAATGGTCATTTTCAAACAGTTAAATAAATGTCTGCATTTAAAAGATAATAATTTGATTGTTTTCTGTGCATTCGATTTTTTAAGCAATTTTTTCAGACAGATTTCTATCACCTCTCTAAACATAATTTTTTTTCTCAAAACATTTCATGTTACAGGTTCTCCAAGTTTGTGCTTTTAAAGAAACATTTGTGTGTTTCTGAAAATTTTCATTTCATTCTTCCCTGAACCTGAAACACACTTAAGAACCTTGTTATTATTTAATACAAAAAAACGTCTGTGAGTAATTGCGACAGTTTAACGATTTGAAATCTATACCAAGTGAATTTACGTTTCTTCCTTTCCAGAATATTCTTTATTGTTTTTACTCATTCAGTCCTATAATAAAAAAATAACGAATACGATTTCAAGTTTCTTGGAACATAACCGTAATTTGTTTGTTTTTTATTAAAGACCCTCTGTATCTTCTTATATCATTAATCCCGAAAATGTCTTAATCGAATCTCCAAACTTTGGGTTATACAGTTCATTTCTTGATCGTTTCGAAGAAATTGATTGAAGATTAAACTCAAATGTTCAATTTCTCTCTCAACTAGATATAAATATATCTTTTAACAAAATAGAGTGAGAGGCCCCGACATGGCCAAGTAGTTAGGGGGCTGGACTAGCAATCTGGGGGTCGTGGGTTCGAATCTCCGTCACACCAAACATGCTCGCCCTTTCAGCCGTGGGGGCTTTATAATATGACGGTCAATCCCACTTTTCGTTGGTAAAAGAGTAGCCCAAGAGTTGGCGGCGAGTGGTGATGACTAGCTGTCTTTCCTCTAGTCTTACACTGCTAAATTAAAGATGACTAGCGCAGATAGCCCCCGAAATTCAAAACAAACAAAACCTTCATTAAATTCTGGTCGTTTAGGATGTACAGACTTTTTAAGGTTGGGCAATTTTGATTAATTAGAAAATGTTTATATTTTGCAAGATATATATATTTGTTATGATGTGAACACCTTTTCTAAGCTGACGAAGCATTATTTTAATAGTGTTTGTTGAGTTGCACACGGTCTAATGAACTATGTTCTGAACGAAACGCGTTGTTGGGAATGGATATGGCGCAGGTTGTGTGGGTGCAACAGTATTACATATTCTTCTTGATAAACCATAAGGAATTAAATAAAAAAATTAATGTTAAAAAAATGTAATAAGTCTGATACTATTGTATGTTGACAAGTATAACTAAATATATATATATATATATATATATATATATA
>NW_013667001.1:127665-129556 GCF_000517525.1 Limulus polyphemus | reverse complement strand
TATTTGATTAATTTTATTGTTTGTTTTTAAGCACAAAGCTACACAATGGGCTATCTGTGCTCTGCCAACCACAGGTATCGAAACCCGGATTGTAGCGTTGTAAGTCCGCAGACATACCGCTGTGCCACTGGGGGGGGGATTAATTTTATATGTGGGGGATAACGCAAAGCTACACAATAGGCTATCTGCGCTCTGTCCACCACAGGCAACTGAACCCAGGATTTTAGCGTTATAAGCCCGAACTTACCGCTGATCCACTGAGGAATATATATTTGGTTAAATTTCGAGATGTTTAAAATTTGGATCTTTCATTGTGAAATATACATTTTTGATTCATCTAAAATATCTGAAAACATAACGAACGTGTCTGGAAGTGCTTTACAGTGAAAATAGCAGTTACTTTTGGGCACTTTATGGTAAATCAAAATTCAATATGTTATATAAAATCTAGGTGACGCGTGTAGTACGAGGCTAGACGAAACGGAATTTTTATGACAAGGAAGACCTCAAAGGAGAGTAAAATAAGGTATTTTGTTGAATAAATGACGTTATCCACCCGGGTTTTCTGGAACCACTCCTGATAAAACTCCCAATCAGGATGCAATCCAGTTCTTGAGCAATCACTTCCGTTTCCAACTGGTTTCTAATATTCGTTAAAAATCCTCTCTGACTCATTCTATGTGAATACGTACAAGTCAGAAAATACTCCGTTGACTGTCCAAAGGTATCATTCTGTGATACGTTCACCTAAGTTTGTTTGATATCAGTCCAAAGTGGAGGTACTTTAAGTTTGTTTGATATCAGTCCAAAGTGGAGGTACTTTAAGTTGTTTGATATCAGTCCAAAGTGGAGGTACTTTAAGTTTGTTTGATATCAGTCCAAAGTGGAGGTACTTTAAGTTTGTTTGATGTCAGTCCAAAGTGGAGGTACTTTAAGTTTGTTTGATATCAGTCCAAAGTGGAGGTACTTTAAGTTGTTTGATGTCAGTCCAAAGTGGAGGTACTTTGAGAAGCTACTGATAACCATAATAATAGAAGGAAACAAGGTATTTAGATCCATGTACGGTATATGAATAATCTAAAAGTTTTTACTTTTAATTAGTTGCCAGTGGAGTGGACATCTTCAGTCTAACATCTTTACGAGTGTTTGGGTTATTATTATTGTTTTCCGGCATCATTTGCCAAACTTAGAACACAAGAGTACTTTTTAGTCTATCATATGAACGCAGCTAAGATTAGCTCCTCATTCTTGCTATTAAGTGAATGTGCATCACTCTACTGATGTGTTGCTCAAAGTAACTAATAATAATGCTCAAAAGCATCTTATGTGTAACTAGTAATGGCCATCTAGAGCCCTTCGGTAGTTCATGAATATAATACCCACCGCCAACTCTTCGGCTATTCTTTATTAACGAATAGTGGGATTGATCCACGCATAATAACGCCTCCACGAGGGAAAGAATAAGCATGTTAGACACCGGGTCCTAGGAAACAAATGGCTTCTTATAATCATAGCAATTTGTAGAAAATGTATGAAACACTTTATTCGAAAATGTAATTGTAAAAGTCACGAATAATTTTGCATGGAAAAGAAGAAGAGAGAGAAAAAACATCCAGTGAGAAGGAAATTCAGCTAGCTATAAATATATTTTTTAACAGAATATGGTAAAACATTACATTCTGGTTATGAAATTTCATGAAGTCTCACAACAGTAAACTTAATGTAAATAAATTCGATGACGAGGAACCCACTTTGAGACTAATAATGGCTGGAGACGGCTTGAATGGGTAATGAAGAAATACTTTAATATAAGTTTAGCATAACAGCAAGGTTTTGTCATCATCAGGTACCTTGTCGAAACGTTGTACATTTGCTGTTGTTAAACTTATAT